>NC_081407.1:599154180-599454180 GCF_030272615.1 Cryptomeria japonica
GTACCAGTATCAAAAGCAGATTGATGAAGCAAATGAGATTATTGCTTAGTTGAAAGAGAGACTGAGAAAATCTCTTGCTAAAAGGAAGGAATTGACTCAATAACTAAATGAGAGCCAAGATATCATAGATCAACTCTTTGAACAGAGTGGATCTGAAGAAGCGGAAGAAGCAGTCTTAGAACTCATGGAAAAGAACAAGAAGCTGACTGAAGAAATCATACATCTCAAAAGAGAACATGAAGGTTAGGCCCTGAGAATGACTGAGATACTAGAAGCTAGCAGAAGTGTTGATGAAAGAAAGAGAGAGGTGGAAGAAGATTTGTCAAAAGCTGAAAGAGCTAGGAAGCTTGCTAAAGATGCCTTGAGAGGAAATGTTGAAGAGATCCAAGTTCTCACTCAGGAAAATGAATACATACATAAACAACTGAATGACAATGCAGAAGAAAAGGAGAGGATGATGAAAGAGATTGAACAACTCAAGAGTGAGTTGAAAACTGAAAATGAGAGAAATGAGAAGCTGAGAAAATTCAATGAAATCTCTAAGAAGGTAGATAGATAGTTGAAGGCTCAGAGAGGAACAAAGGATACAACCGGTCTTGGTTACCCCGGTTCAGGTCCTATGTAAACTAGAGAATCATGTAAATCCAAAAAGAAGAAGGATGATAAGAGAAATCACTCAGAAGCAAGAGGTATGAAGTTTTCCAAATTCTCTTGTAATCATTGTGGAAAATAGGGTCATAAGACCAATGACTGGTAGGAATTAACTGGTTAATCAAAAGAAGACTTTCACTTTTGATGGTTACTACCACAATTGTCATAACTATGATCATACTACTTATGAGTGTAGATCTCAATCAAGCCGTCTGTCAAGTGCAAAAGGATTTAATGGAAATTTCTTCACTTGTAATAAGTTTGGACACAGATAAGAAGAATGCAGGTTCAAGACAAAGGTATCAAGATCACCATTCAAACCGATTAGTCCTACCAAAATGAATAATCAGTTGAATGCCACCTGTTCCATGTGTGGTAATTTTGGTCATGTTGCTGAAACATGCAGAATGCGGATGGGTGAGAGAAATAATCTAGGACCATGGAGGACAACTGGTATGGCATTCTTTAACTGCCATAAGATCGGCCACCTAGCCAGAGAATGTAGAAGCCAATCCTACAACCGGTTTGTAGACAAGAATCGGTTTAGTAAGAAGAAAGAGAAAAATGACCTGAAAGGAAAGAAGACAACTGAAGAAATAAAAAATGAAATGAAAAAGACATGGATCAAGAAGGCTGAAGGAAAAGAAGGACAAGGACATTTTGAAGCCAAGTCATTATCCATCGGTGATGACAGTTCCTCTTCAAACTAGGCATGTTGATGCTTAGGGGGAGCACATATGGTAAGATTACTTTTGAATCCCCTTATCAAATATAAGGATGTTCTTTATCTACATAGTGCGATGCATGAAAGATGGTCTAAAAGTTATTAATTGAAGTATGTCATGTGAGTTATTTAGTTGTGTGTTAGTATCGGGAACAAATGACCAGTAAAGTATCACACCACCAATAAATATCAATGGATAAATAAGGAAATGATAGCGCATTTTCATTTACCTAACTACTTGTGAGTTTTATTGAGCTTCTGTGCATTCAAAGACGATTTGAAAATTGCTAAGTTTTGTTTGTGTGGGAAAATTCAAGCAGAGCGATAGTGGTGTTTGGTATTCCCTAGGAAAGGGTTTTCAACTGCATCTAAGAAAATATTGTTTGAAGGTCATCATGGCAGTGCAGATATTGACTCTTGGGTTGGTTGAATCTATCAAGGAACCCCAACCCGAGTTCAAGTTGCACCTGATAAAAGCTAGTGAAATCAACAAGATCGATGCTTTATCATTTGTGCCCTCTGGTGTATTGTTGGTAGAAGATATTTGCTCCTACATTCATTGCAAGCTCGAAGAACTTGGAGATAAGTTCATTCGAAGTGAAAATAAAGGTTTCTATGACAATGATCAGTTAAAACCAGGTTTCCTACATCTGAAGACCAAGGGTTTGGCATATGCTGTAGACTTTCTTAATCAGTTTCATGGTGACCGGGTTAGATATTTATTGGTCAAGGTTCATGATCAATTTTTGTGGCTGGAAGATCATGCACCGATCAAGATCACAAAGGAGATGATTCAAAGAGTGACAAGGTTTAGTGCAACCGGTGAAGCATTAACCCTAAGAATGATTTCATCAAATGAAGTCACTCGGTTAACCAAATCCTGGTGTGATAGTAGAGAAATGACAATCACTCATATTGAGGATGCTAAAGTAAGATTTGCCTTTGCAGTGTTGGGATATAGGGTTTATCAATCAAGCCAGATGAATAGTGTGTTGAGCAGTGCCATCCATGTTGGATATCGAATTATCAAAGAAGATGCAACATATGATATATGTGAGATGATTCAAAGTCATTTCATGGTGAATATGGAAAGAATAAAGAAGGATAAGAAGCAATCCTTCAAATATGGCTCTCTGCTGGTATGTATATTTTTCTATGTGCTAAAATATTTTCCCAGTATGGGTAATGTAGTATGGTCATAGGAGAAACCTATCATGGTTCAGATAGGTGAAATGATTAGGGATCTGAGAAATAAATTTGGGGAAGCAATGTGGGGATATTTCAAGGAATTCCAAATTAGAATGCACAAGAGGGAAAGAATTCCAACCATAATAGTGCAGAAATACAAGAAGAACATTTGTTTTCTTGTAGATATAGATTGTTGTATTATCCAAGTAGTTGAGCCTAGAACACTTTGGGTTCCACCTATGGGCTATGAGGTTGCAGTAGATCTGGTTAAAATTTATATCAATATGCTTATGTCTAAACCGGTTGACTTGAACTCAAAGAGGTTTGGAACATATGAGGAGGCAAGCTCTAAAATAAAGCAAGAACTTTAGGTGCCTATCATTAAAATAAAAGTAAAGAAAATGATTGATACTCTTGACAAGAAATATGAAGGTGAAGCATCCGGTGCCACTACCTCCACCGATGTGAGTGATCAAATAGGGGTTACACCTGCCAAAGATGAAGAACTAACCGGTGGAAAGAAGAAAGTGACAAAGACAAAACCAAAGGGGACTGCAACAACTAAATCAACAAAATACACAAAGGAAAAGTATCTAGGAACTCTAGTATCTTCACCAAGCAAAGATAGATTGGTAGGAGTAACTTACCCCATAAAGAAGAAGAGTGATCCAAAGGTTAAAGAGGATAAGAAAGAATGTGACACTATATCTGATGTGCAAATAAAGGAGGTCAGAAGAAGTGAAAGGAACAAAGATCCAATAATTGATGAGCTGGTCCATGGCATCAAAGAATTTGGAGGTTTTTCCGGTGTTAGAAAAAGATATTCTCTCAGTAACAATGAAGACAAGAGGAAAATTGAGGAAGCTCTGATCTGGAACCTACAAAACTTTTGTAGAACTCCTAATGAATTCTGTGGCATAATCCCATCAGATTTGCTAGATCAAATTGAAGGAAGATGGAAGACTTCTCTAGCTACTAAAAAGGAACTCAGAATAAAAGCACTCATGGAAGTGCAACATGAATTAGATCTTGATCAAGCTTCACTGGTGGCTGAAGCATGCATTCGACATTTCAAAATAAGGAACAAAACTAGAAGAGTGACAATAGGTGAAGTTAGAGAAGTGTACACTGAAGGTGTTGCCTTGTGGAAGGCAATTATGGACCAAAAAAAGAAGGTTGAAGAAGAAATTGAACAAGAAACTAAATAGGACAAAGGTGCAACTGTTCTTGATAAAGGAAAAGCTAAGGAAAAAGACCCCACTGAAGAATTTGATACGTTCACTATTGAGGACATCGTAGGAAATGTTGTGTCAAATATTCCCAATCTGACAAAGGGTGTTGAACAGCCGGTTCATACTTCACCGGTGAAGGAAGTTGACAAAACTAAGCTTCCCAGTCAAGATGAGGTGTTAGTTGAAGACATTCATAATGATGATACACCTCATTGAACTCTATTGACATCAGATCCTATTCTTTCTCAAGAAGGAAAAGAGAAAGAAAAGAAGACAGAGGAAGAGAAGAAAGCAGAGGAAGAAAAAGAGGAAGAGAAGAAAGCAGAGGAAGGAAAAGAGGAAGATAAGAAAGCAGAGGAAGGAAAAGAGGAAGAGAAGAAAACAAAGGACAATAAACCAATGATGAACACCCCTCCAACAAAGAGTAAGTTGGACTTAGGAGATGTAAGTGAGAAGAAGAGGGTAAGAATTATCACAACACCTAGCTCAGAAGTTGAAACTGCAGAAAAGGAAGAAGGAATAGAGGAGGAAGATGAAGGTGACTCGGTCATTGACATAAATAAAATGACTCCCAAACAACTAATGGAAGTCTCTGAAAAATTGAGAATTAAAGCTGAAAAGGTTAAACTAAGAGGAAAGAAAAAGAAGGGAAGAATCCTCACTTCTGCCAAAACAATTCTCTCTGATCTCATCCTAGATATTGCAATTGATGATACTACACCCATTATTGATCAATTGGATACTTTGGTTAAAGCAATCAGCTCAAAGGCAACTGATCTGGAGAAAGTTACAGTAAGGAAATGTGAAACAAAGTGAGGAGATAACCTAATGGAGTAGATAATAGTTGAAAAAGTTGCTCTTTCCACCAAAACAAAAGAATTTAAAATTATACTGCAACAAGTTGGTCAATTGTTGGTGAAATCTTCAAGTTTTCCTGTTTTATTCAAATAGAAGATGAAAGAAATCAGATTCAAAAGGAGATTCAAGATCTAGTAAGCTCCTTTGATCCTCTTACAGTTCAACATCAACCTTTACTGGAAAAGTCAAAATGCTCAATCATGAAATCGGAAGATTAAAAGATGAAGAAGACAAAAGAAGTCTTAGTTTGTTAGAATTCCAGTGCTATTTAGCACCTATTATTGATTTCATGCAACTAAACATTAATAAAGCAGACTCCCTAATAAATGAACCTGACTATAAGATAGTTGAAGATATGGAGGTCTTCATTGCAGTATTCCATGGCCACTTCACCACCATGAAAAAAAATCAATCTTCGTGGGAATCTTCCTTGAAAGTGGCTCAAGAAAACTTCAAAGAGATTTTTGCTTTATTTTGACAAATCTTCTTGGATAATTTTTCCATTGATGGAAAAAGGGGGATTTTTTTTGGAATCTTGTCAGGAATAGGGGCCATGGAACCAACACAATAGTTTGTAGAATTTGCCACCAATGCTAAAGGGGGAGTTTGTTGGCATTTTGATGCAATTTTATATGACCGGTAAATGGTATGGTTGTCATTGTTGGCAACATCATCTCCTTAGTCTTCACACTCCATAGGCAGTGAGTAGACTGGGTAGTGAGTAAACCAGTAGGCTGTGAGTGAATTGGCAAGTAGTAGATTGGCAAGTAGTAGACCAACAAACAGTGAGTGAACCAACAAGCAGCAGACTGACAAGCAATGCAAAAACTAAGAAGCAGTAAGAAGATTGGGTAGCGGTGAGTAGATCGGCACAGAAGATTGTTAGTATTTTGGATATTTTGATATGGTTTTGTCATTGATGTCAACACCTGTCATCACTTGTCAACACTTATCAACACTTGGAGATATTTGGTTATGTTCACTGACAAGTCAAGTGACTTATGCATAGTCACCGATAGGTTATATTATTCACTGGCACTTGGAATGACTTGGAGACTACCTGGTTATGTCGAAGACATTATTTGATCACTTGGTTTTGGCAATTTGGTTATTAGACTATTCGGGTTTGCATATTTTCTATTACTGGCAAATAGGTCCAAGTTATGCACCGGCAAGCATATCTATTCCAGATCAGCACGACACGTTATGGAGATGATTTATTAGTATTGTAAATGCATTGAGCTGACATGATGCAGTGCTTATTGATTCATTTGTAATTGATTTTATTGTAATATCTTTTAGTGAGCCGACCTATTCAATTGGTCTTAGATTATGGTATAAATGTAAGATGTCATTTGTGAGATTGATATGCGATAAGGGAAAAGTATTGTAATAGGATATATGTGAAAATAAGCAGAGCTATACACACAAACATCATTTGAAGGTTGAAGGAAGGTTTTTGTGAAGGCAATCAGAACTAAACTGGTACTGAATCCAGCATATGAAGATGCCATTTTAAGCAGTACATTATCATTGGATTTAACCATCCAATTGTAGTCAGTGTGACTCTCATTTTGTGATTGAGCAGTGAGCTCTAGGCAGTTGGCCTTTTTGCATGTGCAGACTCCATATTGTACACACATACTATCTGTAGTAGTATCATTTGATTGTGGGTAAGGCTTCCCACCATGGTTTTTCCCCTTACAAGGTTTCCACGTACAAATATTTGTGTTATGTGTTGTGGATGTTCTTGTCTTTCTATTTCATGCATTAATCTTTACCGGTACTGCAATTAACTGATAAAACTATCTACCAGTATAAAGTTTAGTTTACCGGTATTAAGCATTAAGTTTTGGTTAGGTTAATTTTGGTAGAATTTATTAGACAAATGATTCACCCCCCCTCTTATTTGTCTTTGAGACCTAACAATTGGTATTAGAGCCTAGCCCTCTTTTTGTAGAAGTTTAACAGCTTGAGGAGATCCAATGTCTTCTAACTATTTTAGGAAGGACAGTCTGAAACTTAATGGAACTAACTATGGCATATGGAAGATTAGGATGGAGACACATTTGAATTGCATTGGAAAGGACATATGGGATGTTACAAAGAATGGCTATACTGGTCCTACTCAAGGTCAACCTAATCCACCTAACTTGGCTAAAGATGAGGTAAATAATTGCAAAGCAAGAAAAGCACTTTTGAGCGCATTATTAGATCAGCAAGTCATGGGATTATCAGATAGATCTACTGCTAAAGCTATTTGGGACAAATTGGAAACATTGAATGAAGGAGATTCCATAGTCAAAATTGCAAAACTTGAATGCTTCTAGGTCAGGTATGAAAATCTGAAAATGGAAGAAGATGAAAGAATTTCTGCTTTTATGGAAAGAGAATGAAATTATTTTGGGTATACAATGTTGTGGAGGAACCTTAAGTGAATATGAGATTATTTCTAAAGTTTTAAGAGATTTTCCATCAGCATATAAAATGAAAGTTATTGCTATAAATGAATTAAGAACAATGCCTAATGCATCAGTATCTAGAGACACTTTGGTTGGAAAAATTCTAGCTTTTGAACTTGAGGAATTTGGTCTTGTTGCTACTATTAAGACAGATCTAGCTTTCAAAGCATCATCATCATCTGCAACATCATCATCATCATCTGAGAAATCTGATTGGAAAGCCTTTTATGCAAGAGAAATTGAAGAAAGCAGGAGAGAAAATGAAGAACTTGATGAACTTGAAGCACTATTTGCAAGGAAAATGCCTAAAGGTCCAATTGGAAGTAAGTATGAAGGTAAAGCACCCTTTAAATGTTTTAACTATAATAAGATTGGTCATATGGCTTCTACATGTCCTGATAGACATGCATGACTAAGAGAAGAAGCTAAAAGAACATATAAGCCTAACCCTGATTATCAGAGATACAAGTTTAAGAAGAATAGAGATAAATCTTGTTATTATGCTGATGAAGGAGTCACTGATGATTCTGATGAGGATCCAATAGACAATGGATAGGCTTTTGTTGCTATAACAGAAGATCAACTAACACCTACTATTCAACCGGTAGAGGAGACCTTGGCAACTAAAGTTGAAGATAAGGATGAATGGATTATTGATTCAGGATGTTCACATCACATGACTGGTGATAAGAGTAAATTCTTAACCTTTCAGGATTACAATGGAGGTCTAGTAAGATTTGGAGATGATAAAGCTTGTATGATCAAAGGAAAAGGAACTATATCATTTGATGGTAAGCACAATACTGATAATGTTTACTATGTTGAAGGTTTGAAGCATAATCTTTTGAGTGTTGGTCAATTAGTTGAGAAAGGATTTCAGTTACAATTCAAGAATGGTAAATGCAAAATCTTAAACAAAACTGGTTTGGAAATTGCAGCTGGTAATCAGATTAGAGGTAATATCTTTCATTTGAACAACAATGAGAAAGCATGTTTGATTGCTCATATTGATAAAAGTTGGTTATGGCATAAGAGAATTTGTCATGAAAATTTTGATTGCATTGTGAAAATCAATACAACTAAGGCAGTAAGAGATTTACTTAAGATTGTTAAACCTCACAATCCGGTATGTAAGGAATGCCAATTTGGAAAGCAAGTTAGAACAACTTTCAAGAGTATTCTAGAGAAATCTAATAATGTTCTTGATTTAATTCATATTGATTTATGTGGTCTAGCAAGAACTAGAAGTATACAAGGAGATAGTTATTTTATGCTAATCATTGATGACTATTCTAGAATGTGTTGGGTTACTTTTCTCAGGGAGAAATCTGAAGCATTTGGGAAATTCAAACTATTCAAAGTGATGGTAGAGAATGGAACCGGCAAGAAAATCAAATTTTTGAGATCAGATCAAGGAGGTGAATTTACATCTAAGGAATTTAATACATTTTGTGAAGTGAATGGGATCAAAAAATAGTTATCAGCACCCTAAACACCCCAACAAAATGGAGTTGTTGAAAGGAAAAACATAACTATCTTGGATGCAACCAAAAGTATGATATCAGAAGCAAATCTACCTCATATATACTGGAGAGAAGCGGTCAATACAACAGTTTATACATTCAACAGAGTTCACATCAAAGGTGAAACTGACATGACCCCTCATGAACTATGGTTTGGCAATACTCCTACTCTTAAATATTTTAGAATATTTGGAAGTAAATGCTATATCATAAGGGATGAGTATATTGGAAAATTTGATCCTAGAAGTAATGAAGGGATATTTCTTGGTTATTCATCTAAGAGAAAGGCGTATAGATGTTCTAACAAGAGATTGCATAAAATTGTTGAGAGTGCAAATGTGAAGATTGATGAACAGTTTAGAGGAAATTCAAGGTACATGGACTCTGAACTAGCAATAGAGATAAACACAAATGAACCTACTGTGAGTACACCAGTACAGAATGGTGATCCAGTTACACTGACATCATCTGAGGATTCCATAGTCACTAAAGAACAACAAGAAGTAAAAACACCCCTGTATTTAAGATTGAATCACTCTGAAGATCAGATAATTGGAAACAAATTTCAAGGAGTTATGACTAGAGGAAGATTAGAAAATGAAGAGGTATGTCTTATTTCTTAAATTGAACCTACATCAATTAATGAGGCATGTGAAGATAAATATTGGATAAAAGCTATGGAAGACGAATTGGAACAAATTGAAAGGAATAACACTTGGTCATTAGTTTCCCAGCCTAAAGACAAAAATGTAATTGGAACTAAATGGGTTTTCATAAATAAACTTAATAAAATGGTAAGGTAATCAGAAACAAAGAAAGATTAGTGTGTAAGGGATATTCACAAAAAGAAGGAATTGATTACAATGAAACCTTTGCACCGGTAGCCAGAATTGAGGCAGCCAAACTTTTATTGGCTTTTGCAGCACACAAGAACTATAAAGTATATCAAATGGATGTTAAATGTGCATTTCTAAATGGAGATCTTGAATAAGAAGTTTATATTGAAAAACCTAATGGATTTTCTTTGACAGATAAAAAAGATATGGTTTGCAGATTAAGGAAAGCTTTATATGGACTAAAACAAGCTCCTAGAGCTTGGTATGCTTGATTGGACAAATATCTTTTGAAGCTTGGATACACTAAAGGTAATGCTAACAACAATCTATACTACAAAGTGACTAATGATGACATCTTGGTTATTGAATTTTTTTTTGATGATATAATCTTTGGAGGAGAAGATGGATTGTGTAAAAACTTTTCTAACAAAATGCAGCAAGAATTTGAAATGTCTATGATTGGAGAGATAAAATTCTTTTTTAGGATTGCAGATTTCATAGAATGATAAAGGTATATTCCTATGTCAATCCAAGTACTTGAAGGAATTACTAAAGAAATTTGGCATGGAAAACTCTAAACCGGTAAGCACACCTATGACTACATTTGATAAATTATCTTTGAAGGATGAATCAACACTTGTTAATCCGACTAGATACAAGTCTATGATAGGAGGTTTACTATATTTGACACAAACAAGACCTGATATTATGAATGCAGTATGTATTGTTTCAAGATTTCAGAGTAATCCTAAAGAAAATCATGAATCAACAGTGAAAAGGATTTTTCGGTACTTACAAGGCACTACAAATCTTGGTTTATGGTATCCTACAGATGAAAATTTTGATTTATGTGCATACACAGATGCTAATTGGGTAGGAGATGTGGATGGTAGAAAAAGCACCACCGACAGAGCATTTTTTCTTGGTAGCAGACTAATTTCATGGTTGAGCAAGAAACATAGTTGTACATCACTATAAATAGCAGAATCATAATATGTTGCAGCAACTACAAATTGTACACATGTATTATGGATCAAACAAATGTTGAAGGACATAAAGGTAAAATGCAAGGAACCTATAACTATTTACTATGATAATATGGCAACAATTGATATATAAAAGAACCTAATATTTCATTCAAAGACTAAGCATGTTTCTATCAAATTCAATTTTTTGAAAGAGAATGTTGAAGCAAAAGAAGTGAAATTGGTGTATGTGAATACTAAAGAGCAGATTGCAGATATTTTTACAAAGCCTTTGCCTAAGGAAACTTTTGAATATCTCAAAGACAAACTTGGATTTATACCCCCACCGGTAGAGACTTAGACAGTTGATGTCTGTCATCAACCGACAGAATTAATAGAAAAATCTTTTATTCCAGCTTTGATGAGGAGAGCTACTTCTCAGGGGAAGTAGTTGGTATGTTGTAATGAGTTGGTATTTTATACTTGAATCTGGTTTTTGTATTGCTTTGGCATTTGATGTCAAAGGGGGAGAGATATTATGGAAAAACATTTTGGGGAGAGATATCTTTTTGGGAGAGATTATTCCTAGGGGAGAGACATTATGTCTTTTGATTTCCGGTTAATGATCTCTTTGGGAGATTGTTGGTTTTTGGTTTTTGGCATTTTTGTTTTGGCACTTTGATGGTTTTTCCATCTTGTGTTGCCATCAATCCCAAAGGGGGAGATTATTGGTATTTTGGATATGTTGATATGGTTTTGTCATTTATGTCAACACCTGTCATCACTTGTCAACGCTTATCAGCACTTGGAGATCTTTGGTTATGTTCACCGGCAAGTCAAGTGACTTATGCACAACCACTGGTATTTGGTTCACTGATAGGTTATATTGTTCACCGACACTTGGAATGACTTGGAGACTACCTGGTTATGTTGAAGACATTATTTGATCACTTGGTTTTGGTGATTTGGTTATTGGACTATTCGGGTTTGCATATTTGTTGTTACCGGCAAATAGGTCCAGGTTATGCATCGACAAGCATATCTATTCCAGATCAGCACAACACGTTATGGAGATGATTTATTATTATTATTGTAAATGCATTGAGCCGACATGATGCATCGCTTATTGATTCATTTGTAATTGATTTTATTGTAATATCTTTTAGTGAGCCGACTTAATCAATTGGTCTTAGGTTATGGTATAAATGTAAGATCCCATTTGTGAGATTGATATGCGATAAGGGAAAAGTATTGTAATAGGATATATGCAAAAATAAGTAGAGCTATACACGCAGACATCATTTGAAGGTTGAAGGAAGGTTTTTGTGAAGGCAATCAAAACTAAATCAGTACCGAATCCAACATATGAAGATGCTATTTTAAGTAGTACATTATCATTGAATTTAACCATCCAATTGTAGTCAGTGTGACTCTCATTTTATGATTGAGAAGTGAGCTCTAGGCAGCTGACCTTTCTGCATGTGCAAACTCCATATTTTACACACATACTATTTGTAGTAGTATCATTTGATTGTGGGTAAGGCTTCCCACTGTGGTTTTTCCCCTTACAGGGTTTCCACTTACAAATATTTGTGTTATTTGTTGTGGATGTTGTCTTTTTGTTTCATGAATTAATCTTTACCGGTACTGCAATTAACTGAGAAAACTATCTATCGACATAAAGTTTGGTTTACCGATATTAAGCATTAAGTTTTGGTTAAGTTAATTTTGGTTGAATTTATTAGACAAATGATTCACCCACCCCTCTTAGTTGTCTCCGGGACCTAACAAAGATGTCCACTGATTAAGCAAAGAGGAGATCGGTATATAGGAGGAAATCAGCTAGACAAGTTTTGATCAGAGCACCAAAAGAGTAGGTAACTAATAGACTGGTAACATTCAGTTACATCCAGGTAAATCGGGAATCTTCTCTAGTCAACTGACAAACTTATCAACATGTTCGACTATATTGACAAAGATTCCTGCAATGATCTTAGAGACATGATTTGAGGCTTGACAATAAAATTTTGAATGGTATGGTTTGGAGAGAAAATTGGTGACAAACTAAAGGGTCTTTAAATACACATATCCCATTCTTGAGATGGTTGTTGTCAAGGTGAATTAGGTTAATCTGAAAGTGCACTCAGGGGGAGTTTTAGAGTTTGCAGAGCCAAGTGACAGAGGACCAGTAGAGTGGGGTTTCATAGAGTGGTGACTCAGGTGACATAGGACTAACAATGTAGAATCCAAGTACTAGCAAACCGATAGAAGGCAGAGTTGTAGAGGACAAGCATAATCAATGCAGACTTAGAGTGATACTTAAGTGTGATCTGATCAGGCTAATGAGTAGCATTTGTAACAGATCATCCATCTGTTGCTTTCTAACAACTGAAACATAAATCCCTTAAGTGGGTGGACTTTAACAGGTCCCATTGTATAAATCCCTTAACTGGGTGACATCTTAATTGATGTTCTAAGTCCTTTAACTAGGCTACCTTTAATAGTGTAAAGGCACTAACCAGCCTTGATCAAAATCCCTTAACCAGGTGGCACCTAACCAGTGTCTCTGTAATCTCCTAAAAGGGATGGTATTTCATCGGGCATACTCCAGAAGAGTACAAATTTTGTGAGTTCTAACTCACACCGTGGTTTTCTCCCTATTGGGTTTCCACGAGATAACTATGTGTGTCATTGTGTATCTTTTCATGCTTGGTTATTCTTCTGTAATAGTTATTTATATTAATGAATGTTGAGTTAGCAACGACTTAAGTTAAAAAGTTTAACTGAGTAATTACTGGTAATGTGTTGATTCACCCCTCCCCTCTTAGCACCGGTTGGGACTAACACTCAATACATAAGAAATCAAGCAACACATGAACACCAAGATTTTTACGTGGAAACCCAAATGGGAAAAACCACGGTGGGAATTGGTACCCACAAGATTTTTGCACTCTTTTGAAATGCGCCCTGTTAGGAGCCTAGCCCGGTTAAGAGCTTACAAATATGCCCGGTTAGGAGAAGACCCTATTAGGAATCCCCCGATTAAGGGATTTACCTTAGCCCTATTAGGATCTTTACTCTTTTAGGAGTAACCTTGTGAAAGGATTTATAACCCAATCTAATGAGTCACCTGGTGAAGGGATTTATACAATCAGGCTTGTCAGGACCTACCTGGTTAAGGGATTTTGATTCTACTACAACTATTAGGAAATAATAGATGTATGATCTAAAAATAACACTCTCTACTTGCTTGTACAAATCCTTTCCTGCTCCAATCTTCTTCTCTCTTGCAAACACACACATTGGTTTGGCCACACACTCTTCCTTTGATCATCGACATAGTAAATCATCATAGACTTACCCTAAATAGAATTTAAAACTTAGTAAGTTATAAAACCCTAAGATTTACATCATAGGTCATCACAAATATTTACAAGTCATTACAGATCATTAAAATCAATTAAAAATCAATTACATTTGTTGAATGATCACCGCAGATCGATTGGATACACTTTCAAACACTTAGCTCATTCTACTAAGCACTTCGCTCTTTGATCGCGCCAAAACAACATCTTATCAATTCACACTGATTCAACCACGTCATCACCATCTTACAAACATAATTTAATACACCGTTGAACTCAAAATCATTACCGGTTATAATATTTGAATACCGGTTCTTAAACCCTACTTAAACCCTATAGAAAATACATCAATCAATCACAAATATGACTTCTGGAAGCCAAAACATGATGCAGTTCCGGTCACAACTTCATTACAATGTTACAAACACATATTCCAAACTACAACACCAAATTCCTCATCAATCTCAAGATCCAATTACTTAAGCATAAGATAGTTTCACATTTATCGGTTAAAGTCCTATTTGCCAGTTAACTGTCAAATCCATTTCATATCTTTCTGGTCAATCATAGATGACTTAGATAACATGATAGAACAATATAACCATTGTTGTCCTCAATGACAATGCAAACTATCATCAAGTCATCAAACGACATCTCAACTATATCATCACCAATAGTTCTTATATTGGTTCATCAATATCATCAACAGTTATGCCAATATGCCAACAATCTCCCCCTATGGCATTGATGGCAACACTCAAAAACCTCATCATGTTGAACTGAACTGAACTGATCTGTTATGTACTTGCTCTTCTCCTTTGTATTTCTTTTGTCAGTTATCTAGTTCTTCTTCTCATGGTTGATCTTCAACTAATTCTTCTCCCCCTTTGACAACAATGCCAAAGGTGCAAATACCTCTGTTGACTTGATCTCTGTAGCTTTCATCTTTGTTCATCTCATCATAGTTGCTCCCCTGAGGAGTAGCTTACTTCACATCAATCCAAAACTGAAAGATATTCAATGAATTCACTAGATTGATGCATCACCAGCATCTTAGTTGATCTTATGTAGGGGTACAACCCCAAATCTACCTCTGAGATATTCAAAGATTGTCTTAGGCAAAGATTTAGTGAATATATCTGCTAACTTCTCTTTGCTAGACACATACTCCATTCTTACTTTCTTCTCCTATACTCTTTCCCTTAGAAAGTGATACTTCAACTCAATGTGCTTTGTTCTTTCGTGTAATATAGGATTTTTTGAAATATTAATAGCACTACTTTTATCACAATGAATAGTCACCAGTTCAGACATGTCTTCCTTAAAACCTTCCAAAATATGTCTCATCCATATAGCCTGAGTACAACTTATTGATGCTTCCACATATTCTACTTCAGCTGTAGATTGTGAAATACAAGTTTGTTTCTTACTTATCCAGGACACCAATCTTTCTCCTAAAAAGAAAGCTCCAATGATTGTGCTTTTCTAGTCATCAACATTTCTAGCCCAGTCTACATCTATGAAAATTTTTAAAGAAAAATTATCATTATAAGGATACCACAAACTGTAATCAATTGTTCCTTTCAAATACCTAAATATATTTTTCACCTCTCCCACGTGTGTCTCCTTAGAATCTTTCTGAAATCTTGCAACCAATCCTACAACATGTGCAATGTCCGGTCTATTGTGAATAATATAATGCAACTTTCCAATCATAGACCTGTATTCCTTCTCATCCACATACAGTGAATCATCTTGTTTTGACAATTTACAACCTTTCACCATCAGAGTACCAACCGGTTTACAATCTTCCATGCCAAAATTCATCGAGACTTCTTTTACATACTTAGTCTAACGGATAAATATTCCATTCTCCAGTTGTTGAATTTGTAAACCAATAAAGAATTTTATCTCGCCGATAAGAGACATCTCAAATTCTTTCTTCATTTCATCTGCAAAAGACATACACATGTCATCATTTCCACCAAATATTATATCATCAACAAAAACTTCAGCAAGTAACATTTTGTCTCCACCACTCTTCAAATATATGTTACTGTCCTCACTAGTTCTCCGAAATCCTATCTTGATCAGATGTGCATGCAATCTTTCAAACCATGCTCTGGGAGCTTGCTTCAAACCATATAGTGCCTTGTGTAGTTTGCAAACCATATTTTCATCTTCACTCAATGCAAAACCATCTGGTTGTTCTATATATACTTCTTCTTCCAAGATATCATTCAGAAAAGCTTATTTAACATCCATCTGATATACCTTAAATCCTTTAAATTCAGTAAAGGCAAGCAACATCCTAACACCTTCAAGTCTTGCCACTGGTGCAAATGTTTTACCATAGTCTTCACCTTCTTCTTGTGCATACCCTTTTCAAACCAACCTCGCCTTGTTTCTAACAACTTCACCATCCTCATTAAGTTTGCTTCTGAATACCCATTTTGTCCCAATAATATTTTTGTCTTCCAGTCTAGGAACAAGAGACCATGTATTGTTCTTCTCAATCTGGTCAAGTTCTTCATTCATTGCATTCAACCAGTCTTCATCTTTCAAAGCTTCTCTAACAGTCTTCGACTCAATAGTTAAAATTAGACAAGAATTCTCTCTGTTTTTTCTTCTTGTCTGCACACCAGCATTCTTGTCACTTATAATATGGTCTTCTAAATGATTTAGCCTTATATATCTTAGTATTACTATTTCCGGTGCAATGCTTTCTGCTTCATGTTCATCATCTTCTTCATCGCTTACCGGTTGAGCTCTTATTTCTGCATTGTTCTGTTCATCTTCCTTTTGCACTTACGGTTTTATCATCAACAGGCTCAAATATGTTGGACTCATCAGGTTTGTCAGAAAATTCATCAATTTTAACATTCACACTCAACTTTTTTTTTTTGTCCTTTTATTATAACATTTGAATGCTTTACTCTTGGTAGAATATCGAAGAAATATCCCATCATCACTCTTTGCATCAAACTTTCTAGTAAAATCATCTCTCTTAATAAAATATCTACTACCAAAAACTTTAAAGTAGCTGACATTAGGAATATTACCATGTCAAAGTTCATAAGGTGTTTTATCATTACCTTTCTTCACAAGAACCCGATTCAAAGAAGAAACAACAGTGCTAACCGCTTCTCTCCAAAACATTTTTGGAACATCTCCTTATATCAACATTGTTCTAGCAGCTTCCACTATTGTTCTATTTCTCCTCTCTAGAATGTCATTTTGATGTGGAGTCCTAGGTTCTGACATCTGTCTCTTTATTCCATTTTCTTCACAATACCTAGTAAACTCATTATAAGTAAATTCTCCACCCTGATCACATCTTAAGCACTTAAGATTCTTGCCAGTTTCCTTTTCAATTAGGGCTTTAAAGATCTCAAATTTACTGAATGCCTCTAATTTATCCTTCAAGAAAGTTACCCACATCATCCTTGAAAAATCCTCAGTGAAAATCATAAAATACTTATCACCATAAAAAATTCTAGTCCTCATAGGACCACATAGATCAGTATGCACTAAATTAAGAATATGCTCTGAAGAAAAATATTTACTCATAAAAGATGTCGAAGTCATCTTACCCATCTGGCAATCTTTGCATAACACATTATCTAGTTTAACAAGTTGGGGCATACCTCTCACCATACTTGATTTACTGACCTTTATCAAATTATCAAAGTTGACATGACAAAACCTTTTTTGCCACATCTAGCTATCTTCAATTTTAGCCACCAAACAACTATACACATTAACATTCAGATGAAAAACATTACCTCTAGTCTATTTACCAGTAGTTATCAAATCTCCATTGCATCCCATGATCCTGCACATTCCTTTTTTAAACTCAAGGTGATATCCTTTATCATTTAGTTGTCCAATATTCAACAAGTTATGTTTTAATTCTTCAACCAAATAAACATCATCTACATTATTCTTACCATTCAGTGAAATAGATCCTTTACTTTTTACCATGTAGGGTGAGTTATTACCAAGTCTTACCACCCCGCAATCAAACTCTTCAAAGGATATGAATTTGTTCGTATCACCGGTCATGTGATGTGAACAACCAATGTCTATTATCCACTCATCACTAGAATCAAACTGAGATACCAAAGCCTTTTCATCAGTCAAATCTTCCTTCACAACAACAAAAACAATCTCCTCATTGTCATCATCTTCTGATTCCTCATCTGCCACACCTTCATCAATTGCAACATAGCATTTCTTCTTCCATTTTCCTTTATATTTCCTAAACTTCTCCTTACTATCACTGTTAGGGCAATTTGCAGCAATATGTCCAATCTTATTGCAAGAGAAACACTTAAGAGGCAATTTACCTTTATATTTATCAGTGCCTCTTGGAAGTCTCTTAGCCAGAAGAGCTTCAAACTCCATTAGATGATCTTCATCATCATTATCGCCTTTGCTACCACCATGACTAGATCTGTAATCATAACTGTGACATATATATTTCCTTTTTCTCATAGGTGTACTAGTTATAGATGCTTTAAAAGCTGATTCAGATGTCTTAGAATACTATTATCAAAACTATTTAATTCAAATGCAGCCAGTTTACTAATAAGTGAATCAATAGTGACTTTATCACTACTTACTGACCTTAACTCTTGAATAGCAGAAACTCTTATAGCATAGGTAGGTAAAAGAGTTCTTAACATCTTACTTACAACAGTGTCATCTTCAATCTTTCCTCCAACACTTTTAATACCACATACAACCTCTTTAATCCTTTGTCCATACTAAGCTATATTTTCACCTTCTACCATTCTCATATCATCAAATTTACCTCTAAGACTCTCTTCCTTAGCTTTTTGAACATGTTTGTCACCACCATAGATTAGTTCTAATTTCTCCCAAACTTCCAATGCAGTTTCTAATCCATGTACATCAATGTATTCAGTATTAGACAATGCACTTACAATGGCTTCTAGTGCTTGATTGTTTTCCTGCTGCTCATTCAGTTGATCTAGAGTTAGAGGACTGATAGGGGGTACATATTTTAGTAGTAACATGTTGCCAAAACTGAGAATCCATACCTTTGATATAAATATTCATTCTATCTTTCCATATTGTGTAGTTGTCCTTGGTAAACTTTGGACCCTCCATCATTTTCCTTTGGATCTTTAAGCTTCTGCACACAAAGGACCAATGCTCTGATACCAATTTTTATTTGTGAGGAACCATTTATTAATGAGAGGGGGGGGGGGGGGGGAATTAGTAATAAAATTAAACTTTTAAACTTTAAAAACCACCAAAAACTTCTTTCAAAACAACTCATAAATAGTACCGGTAATAACTGAAATCATTTTTTCGATCAGATTTATCAAACTATTCTTCGAAGTGTTCATCAACATGCATGCAATAGAAATATATCAACTCAAAACATAAGAAACCAAGCAACACATGAACACCATGATTTACACGTGGAAACCCATATGGGAAAAACCACGGTGGGAATTGGTACCCACAAGATTTTTGCACTTTTTCAGAATGAGCCCTATTAGGATCCTAGCTTGGTTAGGAGCTTACAAATATGCTCGGTTAGGGGCAGACCCTGTTAGGAGTCCCTCGGTTAAGGGATTTACCTCAACCCTATTAGGAGATTTACTCTTTTAGGAGTAACCTTGTTAAAGGATTTAGAACCCAAGCTAATGAGTCACCCGGTGAAGGGATTTATACAATCAAGCCTGTCAGGACCTACCCGGTTAAGGGATTTTGAGTTCGCTGAAACTGTTAGGGAACAACAGATGTATGATCTGAAAATAGAACTCTTTACTTGCTTGTACAAATCCTTTCCTGCTCCAATTTGCTTCTTTCTTGCAGACACACACACTGGTTCGACCACACACTCTTCCTTTGATCACCGACATAGTAAATCATCACAGACTTATCCTAAATAGACTTTACAACTTAGTTAGTTACAAAACCCTAAGATTTACATCATAGATCATCACATATCTTTACAAGTCATTACAGATCATCATATGGATCATTACAATCAATTACAAATCAATTAGAACTGTTGAATGATCACCACACATCGATCTGATACACTTTCAAACCCTTACCTCATTCTACTAAGCACTTCGCTCATTCCCAATAAATTCACTCTTTGATTGCACCAAAACATCATCTTATCACTTCATGTGGATTCAACCACGTCTTCACCATCTTACAAACATAATGTAATACACCACCGAACTCAAAATCATTACCAGTTATAAGATTTGAATACCGGTTCTTAAACCCTACTAAAACCCTACATAAAATACATCAGTCAATCACAAACATGACTTCCGGTAGCCAAAACATGACGCGGTTTTGGTCATAACCTCATTACAATTTTATAAAAACATATTCCAAACTGCAACACCAAATTCCTCATCAATCTCAAGATCCAATTACTTAAGCATAACATAGTTTCACATTATCGGTTAAATTCCTATTTGTCAGTTAATTGTCAAATCCATTCCATAGCTCTCCAGTCAATCATAAACAACTTAGATAACATTATAGAACAATATAGCCATAGTTTCCATCAATGAAAACACATACTAATCATCAATTCATCAAACAACATCTCAACTATATCATCACCAACAGTCCTTATACCGGTTCATCAATATCATCAACAATTATGCCAATATGCCAACATGGGTTTTATCATGAAACAACTTGGATTGAATCAAAGATGCTTTGTGGATAAGCTTGGATAATGATAGGATGGAAATTAGATCTCCGAGGGTTGATTGCAAGCAATGGGACCTTTACAACTCGCACTTGTAATTAGGTTTTCAAGACCCGACTGCAAGTGTAAGTGTATACTTTGAAGGCAAGTGATAATGGATACTTGTAATTGGGTCTTAGAGACTTGATTACAAGTGACTAACATGTGATATAGTCTCTTGGAAGGCACTTTGAGTATAGATAGGTGATATTACAAATGAGATGCACTTGATGTTGATAATAAGCCTCTACTTGCAGTCGGGTCTTCAAGACCTGATTACGAGTTCCAAAGGAATTAAAAGAAAGATAACATATTTGGTACTTGTAATTGGGTTTAGAATACCTGACTATAAGTGTATAATGCATCTTCCTCCAAAGTCACTTTTGATCGTAAGAGGAAAAAATTCACATGTTTGACAATTACTTGCAATCACATGGAAGGTAAGGACTTGCAATCCCGTCTTAGGGACCTGATTGCATGTGTGTAAAAATTACAATGAGAAAATATGAACTTTATAATGGACTTAGGGATCTGGTTTTGCTCACCAAAAACACAAAACATAAGCTTGCATTCAGGTCTTCCAAACCCAAATGGAAGTTTTTAAACTAGACATTTAAAGAAAGAAGCCATGGAAATACAAAACGAAATGCACAATGAAGACATGATTAAAAAAAATGAATTGAAATGCATATATTAACAATCATAGAGAAAGCCTTCAAATTTTCTAATGATTTCATATTAAAAGAAATGACTTGCAAGGGGATGACAAAAATTGAAAGAGAGAAAAACATACTTACCTTGAGAAAGAAAACTCCAAGAAAAGAGATGCAACCCACTTTGATCCCCACGATGCCTCAAAGGAGAAGAGAAAATAATCTCAAAACCCCAAAATCTTCCTTAAATAGACAAATGAAGAGGACCACTCCTAATAAGCCACAACAATTTTGGAGACAAACTCCAAGAAAAATGCAGAAGAAGAAGGGAAAAGAGGTTGGGTTATGAATGACCCGATGCAAGCAAAGAGATTTCAAAACAAGTTAGGTTTAAAGAAGCCTGATACATGTTGAAAACATCTACTTGGTCTTCTTTTCAAAACACACTTATAATCGGGTTGTGAATGACCCAATGCAAGTGCATTTAAATCTTCTTTTAAAAAAAAAGAGTGACTTAGCTTGTAATCAAGTCTTAGAGACCCGATTACAAGTTAATAACTTTAACTTGCATCTCAAAAGAATCACCTTTAATTGGGCTTTGAACCCCTGATTACAAGTTACTAAGAATCATAAAATAACAAAGACTTAAAAAGTTGTAAAAGGGGTTTAAAGGACCGATTACAAGTAAGTAATGTTACTTGTTGTTAAGAGGAAAAGACCCCCAACTTCCAAACCAAGCTTTCAAACCGATTTTGCACCAAGGAAGACAAAACATACAAATGACAAACAACTAAAATACAAAAAATAAAGCCAAAACTTGCACAAATGATCAAACACAAAATAAGGTAAAATTTTACATTGGAATGTGTGCATTTAGAGAAGCAATAATATGAATTTTTGAGGAAAAATTCGTAAGGGTTGCGTTATTTTTTATTTAAAAAAATGAGGATGACAACTCGCTCTGACTGGGGAATTTCTTTCACTTGTCTCTCTGAGAAAGAGGAGAGGAATAAGAGCCATATGTTTAAGTGCCTTCATCTAGCCTTTGGGCAATAGAATCAAGTGACCTAAAAGAAAACAAAAGGACCAAAGACTAAAAAATAGACACACTCAAAGTAATATTTCAAATGTTGTTCATTGTAGGGAAGCGTAAATGGAGTACCATCTCGATATGATAAGAGATAGTTGTTTTCACTAGTGATTTGATGAATGGTGAAAGATCCTCACCAAATAAAATCAAAATATCCATGCATACCCTTCGGTTCTCTTCTCTTATCTTGGGTAGTAGGACACGATCACCAATCTAAAAGGGTCTTTGCCTAGATTTTTTGTCAAAGAGAAGCTTGACTTGTTTCTGATGGTCAATAATCTGGTCCACCACTTGTGTTCTTCATTATTTTAACTAAGAGAGAAACATTATCCTCTTGTCCAAGGCACTTTCAAAAGTATCATCTTCAATTTCCTTAGCTAACTTTAGGGCAGGAAGCTCTAAAGTGATGGATATTTCTGCATTCATCACATAAAGAAGCTGAAATGGTGACATATCAATAGCTCTTTTGGGTGTAATCTTGTTTTCCCATAAATAATCATAAAGAGCTTTATGCCTAGACCTTTGATTCTCTTCAACAAGCTTGTGTATAATAGTAACCAGGTTCTTATTACTTGATTCTGCTTGACCATTACTTTGAGGGTAGTAATCGGAAGAATGAGCTAATATGATACCAAATTCAAAGAAAAACTGAGTTACCTCATAAGAGGAGAAAGCAACTGCAATGTCAATCACAATCTTATGTGGAACACCAAATCTAAAAATCATATTTTCTTTGAGAAACCTACATACCAATTCTGAAGTAGCATGCTTTACTGGTATCACACTAATATTGCCTCCACCCACTTGGTGAAGTAATCAGTAGCAATGAGAACATATGTGTGACTATGACTTGAAGAGGGGTTGATGATGCCGATAAAATCATTTCCCCACTGTTGGAAAGGTTCTTCAATAACTATAGGCTTGAATGGAAATGCTGTGAGTTTATGTTTGCCTACAAATTGCTGGCAATGCGCACACTTACACACCCACTTGAAAGCATCTTGAAAAAGTGTTGGCCAATAATACTTGGCCCTCAAAATATTGTGGGTAGTCACTGGTGTAGAGAAATGCCCACCACATACTTGATTATGAAAATATTCCAATAATCTGACTTGTTGTGCTTTGTCAACACAACGAAGGAAAGTACCATCAATAACTTGCTTGTACAAATCACTATCCCAAAGAATGAAGTTTGCAGCTTTGAGCTTTATATTCCTCTTTTCCTTGAATGACAAATGCACTGTACATTCACCATAGGTCAAAAAATAGGCTATGTTTGAATACCATTCGTCAGTCATACTAATAAATAATACTATGGGAAGGTCTTCTGAAACATCTTGTTCTTGCTTCTCTGAATCATTTTCAGCAATGAGATGATAAAGCCCCTTTCCATGAATAATTTTGGTAGGCTTGATTTACAAATCATATTCTTTGATTTTGGGAATCCAAATTCCTCTTTTTGTACCAAAATCTTGTTGAGTCAAAAGAGACTTAACTGCTTTGTCAGGAACTAGGACCGAGGTGTGAGAATTTAGAATATAAAACCTGAAATACTTTACTGCTTTCACCATGGAATAATAATTCTTTTCAACTAGGGAATACTTGAGCTGATGAGACTTCAAAGGATAACTCATGAAATCAATGGGAGATTCAATTACCTCTAAATTTTTCTGCATAAAAAAGGCAGACATAATATGCTCAGAAGCATAACTATACATGATAAAACCTTTCATGTAGTCTGTGCAAACTAACACTGGTGCATGGGCTATCACATTCTTGATTTCGCTGAAAGTAGTCTTCCCTTTTGGATTCCAATGGAAAATAGTTTTTCCTTTCATCATATCAATGATATGATGAGTCTTCTCAACAAAATCATGGATGAATCTTCGCAGAAAATTAACCTTCCCAAAGAAGGAACGAACACCAGTTTTATTGACAGGCAAAGGAAGACTCTAAATAGACTTTACCCTTTTTAGATTAATCTTGATACCCTCTTTGGACACAACATGTCCAAGGAGTTTCCCTTCAGTAACCCCAAAAACTGATTTCTTAGGATTTAGAGAGATCTCATGCTTGTGACACCTTTTAAGCACATCTTGCAAATGAAAGAGATGTTTCTCACAATCTTTGGAAAAGATAGTGAGATCATCTAGATACAAAACAATATACTTACCGAGAATGCCATGAAAGGCTAAATCCATAGCTCTCTAGAAATTTGCACCTACATTAATTAAACCAAAGGGAATCCTACAATATGCAAATATACCCCAAGGAGTAGTGAATGCAGTCTTGTGCTGATCTAGTTCACTTACCTCAATCTAATTGTAGTCTGAAAATCCTTCCAACATAGACATCATTTAAGCTCCCATCACTGTCTGTAGTACTTGATCCATTATTGACAAAGGATAATTATCTTTCAATGATAACTAATTGAGATTTCTAAAATTAACACAAATATGTATCTCTCCATTATTACACACCACAACTATATTTTCTACCTACATTGAATGGTGGATAGGAAAAGTTTTCTGAGCGTTCAACATCTTTTGAATTTCAGAAAGAATAGTACCTGAGATTTGAGGATTATATTGGTGTTGCTTATGCCTAAAAGGTGTTGTGCTAGCTTTTAAAGAAATATCATGTTGCACTTCTTTAGGTTGGAAGGACTTGAGATCATAATAGGAATAAGCCATCACATCTTTGTACTGGTGTAGAAGCTGAATGAATTAGTCTCTTTCCTTTGGAATGCAATTGTTGCCAATATTGACAAATTTCAGATCATCTCCCGATCCGATTTTGTACTTATCATATCCCATAGAAGAATCTGAATTCACTTGTTGTTGCTTCTTGATGTAATGATCATGCTTATCAAAATGTTTCTCAAGCAATACCAGCCCTTTAGGAATTTTATTCCCCTTTAGTTGGAGAATTTCCTCATTTGATTCAAACAATGTGTCTGACATTGAGTCTAAAGAAGAAGAGGAAGAATTACTTCCTTCAAAATACAGATTATTGAAATTATCTTTAGTTTGCATAAAATTAATAATCTGCTTGTCATCATTGAAAATATGCCAATGATCCCAATTATTAGGTACACTTGGTCTACAAATTAACTCAATAATATACTTATCTTGACCAAAACCAAGATGTGGAATTAAAAGAGTCGCTAAAATTGCAAGAGAATTAGCTCTATCATTATATTCATGGGATACAACTGAAATATTGAAAGCATCAAAACTTTCAATATTATCCCACACTAGATTGTGGTAGTTCTTGAGTCTATCATTCCTTGTTTGATAGACATTTCTGACCTGACAAACCACTAAATCCACATCACCTTGATAATGAAGTTTCTCAACTCCTCTTTTACGAGCAACATCCATTCCCAACAAAAGTGACTCATTCAGTTGTGTTGTTGGTATTGGCAAAATGCAACTGAAAAGAGTAAGGGAATATTTATCCATTGGGAAAAATAAAAACAATGCCAACCCTTGATTCGCTGGCAGCACAACTACCATCAAATTCAAGAGTCCAAACATCATTAGAGCTACTAATCTCATTGGAGTTGCTTGAGCTTGCTTCCTTTGAAATAGGTGTATCCTGAGGGGAACCAATACCTTCTTCAACCATAATAGATGGTTTAAATTCTTGTACCATAGAGGAAGACTTAACCTCTTTCTCTTGAGAAGGAGATTGAGCGTGTTCACTTGGAATTAAATATTGGGTATGTTCAACTACAACATAAGAGTTGAAAGAGCCTATTTCTGGTGCTTGGTCCTCATTAAAATCAACAAATCTTTCTCTATCTAAAAGAAGTGAAGAATCTGAACCATTGATAGGCTAATCCTCAGCGAATTCAAAAACATCATCAATATGAAGATAGTAATTCCCAAATCTAATAGATTCAAATAGGATTTGAGGATGGGGATCATTAAATTTGACCACTGTGTTCTTGGTTTCTCTTTTAGGAACCAACTTCTTTATGATACTTTGACAATATCCTTGCTTCAATCATGTCCATATTAAGTTCTCCTCCAACATCCTTACATAAATTATGACCAAGTAACATTTCCTAAGAAGTCTAGGAACATTTGCCACTAAGACCGTCATCTTGATCTTCTTTTCAGGAAAAGATGCAAATGCAAACTAAGCATCTTTTATTTTCCCAATGAGGGGCACTTTTTTGTTCTCCATAGAATATCAATGACCAAAAGTTTTGGTCAAGGTTTCGAATTAAGGCAAAAATAGGTTTTGAAGGGGCCTTGAAACCCTTTACAAAGAAGATTCTAAAAGGCTTAGAATCAAAGCATTATAGTCCACAAAAAAAATAGGCTGCAAAAGATAGGAGAATTCATAGAGTAGCCAAGAAACCAACAAACACCCAGACGGACAGACAAAAAACAAGTTTTGGTCAAGGTTAATCTTAAGGTGTGTGGTACCTTTTTTAGCATGACATTATCAGAGGTGCCATAGTCCAAGACACAATTACTTAATTGGAAACCATTAATTAGCAAAGAAATATAGAAGGGTTCTATTTTTCCTGGGATAGCAGACGTGATGGTCACCAAATTTTTAGGAAAATTCTTATGTTATGAAACATCATGGGTATTTTCAGCAATAGGACAAGTGCCCTTTCTTTCAACAAAATTCGCTAACCTATCAAACTAATTGGGGTTAGCTTGCAAGTATTCAACCTCTGACATTTCCATTTTGTTTTTTCTAGCATGGTCAATATTATCAAATGCTTGGAATGAGACAGCTAAGGAAGAATGAATTGTATGAGTTTGGGGTTTGGGGTTAGGCACATTGGTCTTTCGATCATTGGAAGAAACAAAAGGAGGATTGTCACCACTTGATTTTTCACTGCATCCTTGGAAAGAGTAGGTACCGGTGTTCCTCTCTTAACGATAGTGATAGGCAACTGTAAATCATTCACAACTTTAATTGCTTATTCTTGTTGAGCCAACCTTGTCTAGGAACCTGTCATTACAACATATGCCTAACTATGAACTGTTTCAATTGTTATTGAATTGTCATAATGCACATTCCTTATTGTAGAGTTTCCAGTTGACTCTTCTTCTTCTTGATAAAGAATAGAAGCATCTTCAGACCAATAATCAAATAATGAAGAATCATTTTGACTAGTCTCATAATATCTAGCATTTGTATTTTGTGGTGGAGGTTCAAACACAAGCCTCTCCAGAGGAGGAGGGAGCTTGGACTGGTTTTTCCCAACATAAACAAAATCAGAGTTTGGATTTGTTCGCCTTAGAATATCCTTGTATGGTGTAGCAAATGAGTTTTGAGAAATTTATTTTTTGAAGGCAAGAATCTCGTTCGCCAATTTCTACACCATAGGATCAATAGTGCCAGAGGTAGACACTTCTAAAAATGAATTTCCTTTAGATCAGTTAGGATCTTTTTTTAATTTTCCAGCTAAGATCAAGTCATCTTCAATTTCTATAACCATAGTTTGAGCAGTGGATAGGTCTGTTGGAGTAGCTCTCCTCAACATAAAATTGACTTCTAGAAGCTCTGCATTGATAAAGAAGCACTTGAGATTCTCAGGAGTGGGCTAAGAAGTGATAGGAATTATATTTACCAACTTATTGAATTTGGCAATGAATGTTAGGATTCCCAAAGAAATTGAGAGGGGGGGGGGGTGAATCAGTATCTAACCAGTTAATGGATTTTCTGAACTTATTAAATTAATTGCATTTCAAAACAGTGTACCAATAAACCAAAAATAATACAGTACATAAGATCAATAACCACAACATAGAAAGCACACCATAACACAATATTTTTAACGAGGAAACCCGGTGTGGGAAAAACCTCGGTGGGATTTGTGACCCACAATGTTCACTCACTGGCCAATAAGTGAATATTACTTACAAATGTGGTGCCTGCACATGTAGGAAGGCTCACTGCCTAGAGCTCACTACTCAAATACAAAGGAAGTCTCATTGACTTACAAAAGTAGATTATAGAAATCCAAAGTGTTGTACTGCTACAAAAAACATCTGCTATGCCAGATTCAGTATCAGTTTAAGCTCTTGCAATAATCATAAACCTTACATCAATATTCGCTCATCATATCCATTTTCCATGTCCTTTCTTTCCTTACAAAAAGATCCTACAAGATCTCATACTTATATGAGTCTTATTTACAATATGCCATGTCGGCTTACAAAAGATATTACTATTAAATACATTAAGTAATAAACAAAATCTTGTTGGCTTAGGGTGCCGGTAATCAATCTTTTTGCTGTCGGTGAACTGTATGCCGATGTAGAGTTTATCGGTGCCATAAGATTGTAAGGTTTCCATCAATGACAATACCTTCAATCACCTAAAATTTCTCATTGGAGTGTGCATTTTCCAACAATCTCCCCCTTTGGCATTGATGGTAACACTCATGAGAAAAAGCCAAAAAAAAGTGTACCGTAAAATCTTACCAAAACTGTCAAAACTGTGTTACCAAAATTGTCTGCTCCGAAATTGTGTGCTCCCCCTAAGCAGATGATTTCTTCTGTCATACATTTTTCTACTCCTTATTCCTTTTTCTCATCCTCTACTACTCCCCCTTTGGCATCAATGACAAAGGCTGTCATTTAACGTCAATTGAGTGTAGTTCTTGTCAAGATGCCTGTAATCGGTGGGTTACAATCTGATAAAGATCCGTTAATGCAAAATTTAGGCTGTTATAGAACCTCTCACTATCCTTTAGTGTTGCTTCAGTCCTTTGGATTGTACTAGTGAGTATGTGCATTTTCTCTTCTGGTGTCTTAAGTCCTGGAACAAGAGCCTTAGAAATCTCTTTTCTCAAAGAGATGAGGATATCTAGTTTAGGACCTAGTCTGCATTTCAGTTCCTTTGCCTTAAACTTTATTCTTTCCTTATCTTTTTCAAGTTTTTCAAATTTCTCTTCAAATCCTGCAATTTCTTGTTCTACTACCAATATGGAGTTCAATGAACCTATTAAATTATCAGCAATATCATTTATTTGCTTTTGATTTTTGTTGATCTCTTTATCTATATCCTCTGTCGAAATGTTGGTCTTACATGTATCTCTGTACAATTTCTTGAAGTCCAAAATTGTCTTTCCTAGTGTCGGTAATAATGTATCAATATGTTCCTTACTCTTCTTTACTGTCTCCTCAAATAATTTTTCCTTCTCTTTATTTATTTTCTCTCTGAAAGTCTCCTCATTGATCTGATCAATTGTTAGTAGGTTTCCAGTTATGTACTTAGACAATGTGTCTAATTGGCTTAAAGAATCTTTATTTTCTATATTACACTTGGGTGCAATTGTCTTCAAAATTGGAATGGTATCATCTATTGCCTTATATGCAAGTGCATTGCAATTAGTTATTTTCTTAATTGAATCAAGCAATACCTTTGTTACGTTGGTTGGCTGAAATTCTGTCAGTGAAGAACCAAATGATTGACCAACTGCCTTAACAATTTGTAATCCGCCAATATGAGGAACCTCTTTTCTTATGGTGACCTCTGGTAGGTTAGTTTGAGTCTGCATTTCTACTAGCAAGGGTTTTGGTTTCTCAGCTGATGGTGGTGGCACAATCTCTATCTGAACCTTTACCTCATCCTTCTTCTCTTTTGATTTCCCTGTGAGTACCTCAGTTTGTTTCTCAGAGCTTTCCACTATCGGTTTGTCTGATTGTGACTCTGGGTTTTCTACCGGTTTCTTTGTGTTTACCTCTGAATTGTCTACTGCTGGTATCTCAAAAGATTTTTCAGTGTCATCAATTGTTGGTTGCTTAGTAGATACATTAGTATGTACACCAGTTGTATCTACCTTTTTTGTATCCAGGGAATCAGTTGCTTGTTCAGTTTGTTGCTCTGTCCCAATTTCAATATTGCCAACTATATCCTCAACATTTGTCTCAACTGTAATGTCTTCTACCAGTGGCTCAGTTGCTACATCACTCTTCTCACTTTTTTCCTTATCCACCACAATGTTGACTTCCTATGTGTCAATATTCATTGTATATAACACCTCTGAATTAGGATTTATGTCCTCATGTGTTTTCTCCATACTTTCTGTTGCCGGTGGTGTATCAGAAGAAGGTGGGGGCAAGTTATCTGTTATCTTTATTTTCAGAGGTTCACCTACCTTACCTTTACCCTTATCCTTGTCCTTTTGGTAGACTTTGAAAGTCTTTGGTCGTTTAAGCTCTTCTTGTTTCTCCTTCTCAACAAATAATATATCCCACTTGTCTGTTGTTTCTTCTGATATTTCATTTATTCCCAAAGATACTGAGAGGGGGGGTGAATCAATATCTAACTGGTTAATGGATTTTTTGAACTTATTAAATGAATTGCATTTCAAAATAGTATACCGGTAAACCATAAATAATGTGGTAAATAGGATCAATAACCACAACATAGAAAGCACACCATAACATAATATTTTTAACGAGGAAACCCGGTGTGGGAAAAACCTCGGTGGGATTTGTGACCCACAATATTTTCTCACTAGCCAATAAGTGAATATTACTTACAAATATGGTGCCTACACATGCATAAAGGCTCACTGCCTAGAGCTCAATGCTCAAATACAAAGGAAGTATCACTGACTTACAAAAGTGGATTATAGAAATCCAAAGTGTTGTACTGCTAAAAAAAGCATCTGCTATGCTAGATTCAGTACTGATTTAAGCTCTTGCAATAATCATAAACCTTACATCAATATTCTCTCATCATATCCATTTTCCATGTCCTTTCTTTCCTTACAAAAAGATCCTACAAGATCTCATACTTATATGAGTCTTATTTACAATATGCCATGTTGGCTTACAAAAGATATTACAATTACATACATTAAGTAATAAACAAAATCCTATCGGCTTAGGGTGCCGGTAATCAATCTTTTTGCTACCAGTGAACTGTATGCCGGTGTAGAGTCTGTCGGTGCCATAAGATTGTAAGGTTTCCATCAATGATAATACCTTCAATCACCTACAGTTTCTCATTAGAGTGTGCATTTGCCAACAATGAACTCACACATGCCTTCATGCATATCTTTCTTCATCTGAGTAAGCTAGGCCAGCAAAGCATGTTCATCTTTTGCAGGCTTGAAATATTACTCGAACTTAGTTTCTAGCATGGCCCACGATGTGATAGAATCGACCAAAAGATTATAGAACCAATCAACTACAATACCTTGCAAAGTTTCCACAGACAACTAAACTGCAACATCTTGATGCTCTAGCTTGAGAACACCACATGCCATATAAAAATATTTGACATGCTCATCAGGATGTTATTTTCCATCCCCATAGAACTTAGGAAGATTCTTTTGGGAGCCTTGTGGAAGAGTATGGAGAGGTGGGGTTAAAGCCAAAGGACCAAAAGCTGCCCCCCAGGGACCTACAACAACAATCATCTTGGGAATAACATGAATGGAAGGTATAAATGGCTTGAAAAATAATAGTGAGGCTTCACTTGGGATAGCCTTTTTCTTCTTGGATGGTGGAAAGTTGGTGGTTCATGAAAGAGAGGATGTAGTAGCGAGTAGATCAATATTAGCTTGTTCGGCCAAACTGGGTATAATCTCTTGAGAACTTTTACCCTTCCTATGGCAAACATAATGATGAATTTGTTCTAGCATAGAGAGCTAGCAAAAACCTAAGAATATATATAAGAAATAACAAGACACTAGTATTTCAAATAAAAGCATAAGGCTTTTGAATGCATTCGTGTCCCCAACAGAGTTGCCAAAAACTGTTGGTTGAAAATTTGGTACACCTGGGAAGATGTAGAAAAGTGTGGTTTCACCCATAATGTGTGAGTATAAAACTCTCCTAATTTAGGGAAGGCTCCCCCTTTTCTAATAATTAATTAAAACTGACTTAATCTGATATGGGTAGGACAACAACCTTTCCTCTTTTTTCAGGAAAGACTATATTATTTTCTCTTCACAGAAAAGAAACAACAATTTTTAGGAAAAAATTACAGCCACTTAAATCAAAACCAAGAGAGGAAATGAAGTTTCCTGAAAGCACAAATGCTTTGAAAACAACAACCAAGCACAAAGTCTTGGGTTTCTAAAATCTTATCTACCCTTTTCAGAATGATAACTTAAGAACAATATACAACATATGGTAGCGCAAAGTCTGTGAGTATGATGCACCTTCAAATTAATTTAAATGGGAATTACTACAAGCATAAAGTCTTGAAAATATTCTCACATTCTAATCACAAACAAAACTAATTCAATCTTCAATATTTGCAGCACAAAGTTGACAGATATTTGGAGTGAAGTTCTTCTTAACGACTTTCCATAACTTCAAGAAAGTACAAAGAGATGTTCCAATATGACATAAGAACACAATGGAAACAGAGTCTAAAATTCCAAACTCTTTGATATTACTTGAGAGATAACAATTTACAACTATAAAGCTCAAAGTCTCTATGAGTGCAAAATTCTGCAAAGTTTTCTTGCTTGCCAAAAAGATAAAAATTACAAAGGGTACCCTCGTGTATATATAGGAGAGGGGCTAAGAGAAAAATGTGGGAGAAGTCTAACTAACTAGGACTTTTTCCACAACTAACTAACTAACTATGACTTATTCAAATTACCGTTCTATTGCTAACCAACTTGTAATTTGTTTACATGTAATTACAATTTACAAAGTTACAAGTGAAAAATCACTTGTAATCGTGAATCCTCACATTACATGTAATTTATCGAAAACAAAATGCATATACAAAAAATGAGTGTCAAAAGACACTTTTATTCTTTTTCATTTTTGGCCATGAGGGGCTGGAAGCTGCCGACGAATTTCTGCAATTCGTCAAGATCAAGACTTGTTGTATTCCTAGCAACGACAACTATCTTGATGATGACATCAGATTATCTCACTGTTGCCCTCCTGTGCTCCTCAAGAACAATTTGCGTCTTATCGAAAAACACTTGATAACTTACAAATTTATGGATTGAATCCACAATAAACTGTTCTGACTCTAGCCCTTGGCAAAGACTTGATACCAATTTAGTAAGTATTGAACTTGCTGTGAGAAACTCTCCATCATGACTTAGAATCTTGCAAAAAATTTTGTCAAAATTAGAGAGTATATCCTATTACACCTCATCACTCATTTCAAGTGTAGCCTGTACATCTTTGATGAGGTCTTTGATAACCAATGACTTGTTTGTAAAAAGTTCATCAAATTCTATATATCTCTCTCTGCTAGGTATTTCCATATTGTCACAAAGGATTTCCAATTTGATCTAATCCATCTCATGCTATATTTTTAGACTCTCTCAAGTGAACCTAGATTTTGATTAAAAGCCTTCAAAGTATGATTCAACTTTAACTTTTCCACTTTTACATCACTCAATACCTGAAATGCCCTTTTCACCACTTGAGTACTTTGATCAATTAATTGATCTACCCAATAATCAACTGCCCTAGCCTTTTGAGAAGCTTTCACTAATCATTTGACAAATTCTTCAAATGTGGAGGAGGTCAAAGGATCAACTTATTTTGAAGAATTAGTGATCTTTTGGATCACCGAGATGAGCTGTGAATTTTTCTCCTTGAGCTCATTCTTCTTTACCAGTAGCTCATCATAACTTTGGAATAATGAAGCCACTAAATTTGTAGCATCATGTATGATACCTGTATGCATTTGCTTCCCAAGTTCTATCTTGGTGAGCTTGTAATCTGACAGCTGCATTTATTCTAGCGGTTTCTCATCTAAAGGCTTGACCACTTCTGCATATTTCATTTTATTTCTATCTACCACCACCCGTGAAACTATCTTTGCATTGTTAGTAGCCCTTGGCTTAGGTCCTTTGAGTTGGTGGAAATTAAATATCTCAAATCATGACTAGCTTCTATCATGAACTTTTTAAAACTCATGGAAGAAGTATCAACCTCAAGAAAAGATACACTGGACAAGATGGCATATGAGGGATTCATGTCGAAGACATTCTCCAAGCCACCCTGAGAGATCTCACCAGACACTTTTATGTTATCACAAATAGATGTACTTGGTTCCACAGGTTCCACATGAATGGTGGAGAAAGAGTCCACATATGTATCAACTGGAGACATGGGGACATCCAATGACAATTGGGGAAGGGTTGTATGAGGAGAATATGATCCTATTGAAGGCAATCATCCTATTGTATTATCCTCATGAGTATCATTGTCAGCATCAATAACATGTAATTTCATGTGTGGTTTCTCCTTCCATTTTAGTGACACTTTTGATGGAAAAACAACTAAAGCCTTGCTGACCCTTTGCTTGATTCTAATGTTGAAAGAAGAAGTGACTTCTTTGAATTTGATCCTAACTTCAGATCTGTTCTCAACAGGTCCAATTGAATCACCTTATGTTCCATATTTAATCTTTATAGTCTTGACGTTATTGTTCTTTAGCCAAGTGTTGGTGATAGCAAGAATGGGCTGAAATCTGTCAAAAATTGAATCTCATTCCTTCTTTGACCATTGAGGAGAAGGAAGAGGGGCTTCAACAACTCTTTGCTCTATATACTGTAGATCAAGGACTTTTCCATCATTCACCATCCCTTATGGAGTCTTGGTCAAATAAAGATCTACAATCAACTCTAGGGTAAGCCTGTTGTAGTCCATTATTTTGATATCTTCTTTGGTGCGAAGATCAATCCATATATCCTCGAGGTGATGAACATGAGTGAAGTCCCTCTTGATTTTGTCCTTCATCCCTCGATAATCAAAATCTTTCCTCTCTTTAAACTTCCTCAATTTGATCTCTTGAAGTTTGGTTTACATTGCCTTAGCCCTTGTTGAGGTGGTCAAAGAATACTGACCAGTGTACAATGGATTATGAGAGAAAATATTGAAACCCAACTTGTGATTAGAAAGTTGTATTGCATCAACTGCCATTAGCTATCTTGCCAATTCTATCAGGATGATCTTGTCAATGGGATACTGGGGTAACATGTATAGTTGGCCTTCAAAACATCCAACTCACATATAAGTGAAAGTTGGGAACTATAGGAACAGACATCCGTATTCATTCACTTTTCTCCATGCTGCATCAGAGACTCTTCTGTTCTTGAGATTCTTTCAAAAAGGCACATTAAGTGACCAAAGAATACATCCTGCACCCTTTTGTAATGAATTATGGTAGGTCTGAGAGTGAGTTGCTCATATTATTTCCATCTTGGCACCAGTGACATTTCACCCTTGGTAGAAAGACCAGGAAATTGTCCAAGTGATGCTACGATTACAACAAGTATGAATTCATGTAGAAAGTGAAGGTGGTTGGAACTTGTGACAGCTGCTCACACAAGTTTTCGCTGTTAACTTCTCCCTATAAAATGTGAGATTTCCCCTTCCTCATGATCATAATATACTTGTACATATATATTTCAAACACATTAGAGTGTCTCAAACCCATTATTTATCTTAGAAGAGTGATCATGTCGCCAACTTCTTCAATGAAGTCACAATGATGATACTTGGGCCATTTTGAAAAGCAAGTTTTGAGAGTATTAAGCCATTCAACTATTGGTAGCAATAATGATGGAAAACTGAGGCAGGGGGGGGGGTGAATCAATTTTCACTGGTTTAGCAACCTTAACCTCAAATGCAAATCTGATTAATTGCAACAATAACAAAGATAAGCAAACTGATAAGACAACACACAACACCAAGGTTTTGACGTGGAAAACCCGGTTAAGGGAAAAACCATAGTGGGAACCTACCCACAATAAGATGATACTCTGCAGTAGTATGTGAAAATGATTACAATGGGGAATGCATATGCATTTCTGCTCATTGCCTAGAGCTCACTGCTTAAAATACAATAACCCAAAAGGCTACAACCCTCAAGGAAGGTTCACTACCTTACAATGAAGTCTCACTGACTTAATAAATATTTGGACAACAATCTGGAATCAAATGAACTCAAAGAATATCATATGCAAATGCTTTTTGACAGTTCTGGTTAAGCACATTTGTCTACTCTACAACACTCCAATCTCTGCTCAATCACAATACCGAAGGATGTATTCGCTTGTTTGCACCTTTATCGATCTCTAATAATGCAAACACACTACTACATCAATTTTACATGACTTTATCACCTATTTATACAATTCATCAACCTTGAATACAATGTTGGTCAAACACTAAACTCTCAATTACAAAATTACATCACAGGATACAAAGATCGACCACCAAACCAATATAATGATATACATGACATAACATGAACCTAAACCAAATTCTCAAACACACAACACCATCAGAATTAACTCCAAGATCAACTGCAACACATTACACCACCAAATAGGTCTCATATCATGAAGAACACCACCGGATAAACAAAACACCAAAACCATGCACATCGATCAATTGAGATCATCAAAACAAATAGGGCACAATTAGGAAACACCAACAAGAATGTTAGAATCATCTGTAATAGCTGCACCAACACCACTTATCAAATCTTCATCGATCAACATCTAAAACTCAAGAACACTCTGTTAGGATTTCCAAAGATACTGAGAGGGGAGGTGAATCAACATATGATCGGTATAATAATTTTCTTAACTTATAACATGAAAAGCATATCAAAACTGTGTACCGGTAAACCAAGAATAATGCAGTAAATAAGAATAGAAACCACAACATAAGAGACACACCATAACACAATATTTTAACAAGGAAACCCAGTGTGGGAAAAACCTCAGTGGGATTTGTGACCCACAATATTCACTTATTGGCCAATAAGAGAATATTACTGCTTACAATAGGGGCCTGCACATGCAGGAAGGCCAAGTGCCTAGAGCTCACTGCTCAATTACAAAGAAGTCACACTAACTTACAAAATGGATTATTCTAATCCAATGTCTTGTACTACTTCAGATCAACATCTACTATGCTAGATTCAGTACCAGTTTAAGCTCTGCTATATACATAAACCCTTATCCCAATAATTCGCACATTAGGTCTGCTATATTCTTTTCATACTTCACATTCTAAATGATCTACAATGATCTCATACATATATGAGTCATATTAAAATTCTCCAAGTCGGCTTACAAAAGATTTTACAATTAATTATAAAATACATTTAAACAAAATTCCTGTCGGCCATGGAGTCGATGATCAATCTTTTGGTACCAATGATCTATATGATGGTGTAGAGTCTGTCGATGCCGGTACCTGTGTCTACCTGCCGATAACACATGATTGTAAGGTTGCCATCAATGACAATACCTTCAATCACCTACAATTTCTCATTGGAGTATGCATTTTCCAACAATCTCCCCCTTTGGCATTGATGGCAACACTGATGAGAAAAATCAAAAGTGTCCAAAAGAATCTGCCAAAACATCTTACCAAAAATGTGCTGTCAAAAATCCATGCTCCCCCTGAGCTGATGATGTCCTGTTCTGATCATTTTTCTCATCTCACTACTCCCCCTTTGACATCAATGACAAAGGTTGTCATTTGCTGTCAGTGGAGTGTGTTTGCTGCTTGGATCCTTGCATCCTGTGGGTTACAATTTGAAAGAGTTATGCTAATACCAAATTTAGACTCTCAGTGAACTTTTCACTGTCTTTCAGTTCAACCTTTGTCCTTTGAATAGTACCGATGAGGTGACGCATTTGTTCATTCAGTGTCTTCAGTCCTTGAACAAGTGCCTCAGAGATCTCTTTACTCAAAGAGATGAGGTACTCCAATTTGGGGTTGAGTTTGCATTTAAGGTCTTTTGCCTTCCCTTTTATTTTGTCTTTTTCATTTTCAAAATTTTCAAGTTTTTCTTCAAGACTGTGTATCTTTTGCTCTGTAATTGATAATGGTTCAGATGAACCAATGAGGTTATCAGCTATATTATCAATCTCCTTTTGTACCTTACTTATTTCCTTATCTATATCTGTTGTCAGAACATTTGTCTTGCATATATCTCTATAGAGTTCCTTAAACTCCATTATTGTTTTGTTTAGTGCCGGTAAAAGGGTGCCAATGTGTTCCATGCACTTCTTTATTATTTCATCAAAGAATTTATTTTTCTCTTTATTCATTTTCTCCTTAACTGTGTCCTCATTTATTTGATCAATTGTCAAAATGTTGCCTGTGATGTATTTAGACAATGTGTCTAGTTGACCTAAAGAATCTTTCTTATCCACAATGCACTTGGGTGAAATCAATTTAAGAATGGGGATTGTATCATCAATAGCCTTATAGGCTTGTGTACTACACTCTGTGATTTTCTTTATTGAGTCCAATAAGACCTCTGTTACATTTGTAGGGCAGAATTCTTCTATAGAAGTACCATATGTTTGTCCAACTGTTTTTACAATTTCCATGCTGTCGATTGTAGTAATAACCTTGCTTTCCTCTTTCTCAGGAGGATATGATTGGGTATGTATTTCTATCAGCAAAGGTTTTGGTTTTTCAGTTTTTGTCGGTGGCATTGTCTCAGTTTGAACTTGTACATCAGCTTGTTTCTATTCCAGTGCCTCAGATGGTTTCTCTGAGCCCTCAACTATCGGTTTCTTAGATGTAGTCTCTGAATGTACTTCTGGTTCCTGTGTATTTGCCTCTGTACTATTCATTTCCTGTTTCTCTGATAGTTTCTCAGTAGAGTCCTCTACCGCTTTCTCTATCTTTATGCTAACATTGATTTCCACATCTGTAGCCGGTGACTCAGTGGCCACATCTTTCTTCTTATCTTCAGTGGTTTCTTTATCTACCACAATATTCACCTCTTGTGTATCAATATTCATGGTATACAAAACTTCATACTCAGGATTTGTATCCTCTAGAGGAGTCTCCATACTCTCAGTAGTGGGTTGAGTGTCAACTGTTTCTACGAGTGGAGTATCAGAAGGAGGTGGTTGTAAGTTGTCAGTTATCTTAAGGTTCAAAGGTCCACCTTCCTTTCCTTTCCCCTTATCCCTGTCTTTTTGATATACTTTGATAGTCTTGGGTCTTTTGAGTTCTTCCTGTTTCTCCTTTTCAACAAAGAATATGTCCCATTGGTCCGCAATCTCTTCTGAAATTTCATTCATTCTCCCCACCATCAGTGCTACATGTCGGTGACCGGTTAAGAATACAGTCTGGTTGGCCTCATTGATTAATTGATCAATTTCTTCCAGTGAGTTCACTGGGTGAACTGCAAGTAATTTTTCAATTTTTATTTTCTTGTCCAGGTCAACAATAGCTACCCTTCTAGCTTCAAGTCTTCTGTAAAGATCAGTGGGTATTTCATCAACAATTTCCATAAAAAGTTTCTTGTAAATATCCAAGTGTAAAATTACACTATTTTCTATGCCCTCTCTGTCATCAGTGGAAAGTGTATTGTATAGTTTGCTAATGTTCTTCAACTTTCCATCCTCTGTTATTTCACTAAGGAACTTATCTAGTGGAGTAATGTCTTGTTTTACCTTTTTCTTCTTAGGTGTCAAATTCCTTGCTGGAGGCCTCACTACCTGTTGCTTTTGTCTGGTTCTCCTGGGTGTGGGTGAGGGTACCAATGAGGGTTTTATTTTACTTTCTACCCTTTTGAATACTCCCAGTATATTACTCTCAAAAGAATTTCCAACCAGTGAAAGATGAGCTTCCGATTGAAGTCCTTCCAGCTCGATTTCCTTGATACCAGTTTGTTTCAAAGCATCTTCCTTAATTGCCTTTGCCTGTCGAGTTCCTTTCTTCACAGTTTGTTCAACTTTCTTAACCCTTTTCCTTGACTGAATTCCACTTTCAATTGTTTCTGTATTTCCAAATATTTTCTCAGTAGGTTTCTTTGGTGCTTCAAGGAGCGATTTTGCATAGGTTTCTATGATGTTATCATCTGTTTCATAGCCCATTTTAGTTATCCAAATAGTCCTAGGGACAACTACCTCCATCCAAATTTCATCTTTCTTAATTACAAAATAGATTTCCTTTTGATATTTATCCACAATTGCATGTGATAGTCTTGTTCTAGTCTTCATTCAATCTTTTAGTGCCTGAAAATGTCCATTTCTATTTTTCTCCCTGTTATCTCCCATGTTGTTTAGTGTATCCAAAAGTTTCTTTCCTACCGGTATGTCAAAGCCAAAATCTCTCCTACCAATACTGGGTACTTGTTTAGTAATATACAACATTAAACATACAAGTAAATTTCAAAATCTAAAGGTTCCTTTCTTATCTCCTTTTATCTTCTTTAGATTGTCTATTAATTCATCTTTGAGCCATTCACACACATCTATTCTACCATTGTTGTTAACCATATCATATGCACTTTTGATACATAGGCTTGATACTGAGTTTAACCTATTTGCATGTGTAGCCTAAAATCATATTGACAAAGCTGACATTGATATCCTTCACATCAATTACCCTTAGAGACCTTTTGTCAAATGTTGCATTGGTTAGGTCTATTACTATGTCATTGGAGACCTTTTTAGTTTTGTCAGCCCTGCTACCGGTGGAAGGTAACCCTGTTATTGCCTTTACTACTTCTTTGGTGATCTTATGGATTGAATCTAGCCAAAATAATTTTCCATGCACTCTGCTTAGCACAATCCTTATAATATCCTTGGTAAAATCCAAGACACTAAGGATTTCAATAAAACCTAGGGTTTCCACTATCTTATGTTCTAGTTTGATATTTCTAGATTCATCACAAATCATAGTCCGATACATGTTCTTGATCTCATCATCTCCTAATTCCTCTATATGACAATGTATGTATATCCTAGGGTCTTCAACATATACTACTCCCTTAGGAATTTGAGAAAATGCACCTATGGTATCATCTTTCTTTGCAATTTCAGGAACAAGATTGAATACAGGTCTAGGGTGCTTGATTACTTCAATCATAGTAGGGTTTGAAATAAATTGAGGAGTGGATGAGGAAGCCATAGTTATAAATACCTCAATCTGCCTTTAGGATGAGTGCTTGGATGAATTGCATCACTTCTTCGCTAAGGATGCCTTCGCTCAGGAATTTTCGCGCTCTCAAAGATTTGAATGCTCGGTGAATGAAAATGGAGCCAAAACACTTGCTTTATAATGTTATTTTCTCCAACTACCACATTTAATGCTTGCCGGTTAAGTTACAACTTAACTCATCTACCGGTAAAGAAGTAATTTCAACTTCTCACCATCAATCGAGGGTATGTTAGCATGTTTTTTCAGTTTGGTGCTAAACCCCCAAAGGATTTTCCTTTAGTTAGAAGAAGAGTCTCCTATCAGTGGAGTGATACTTTGTTCTACCAATGGAGGAGTATTCCCATCAACATTCTGATTTGACTTTCTGATCCATTGTTTTGAGAATTCTTGCTTTACCTCTTCAACTTCTCTTTACCTTTCAAACTAGGACCTTTGTTATTTCCCAGTGGAGTCTTTCTTCTACAAAATTTTGCAATATGTCCAATCTTGTTACAAGCATAACAAGTCACATTGTTTTTCTGAATAGCTTTCCCATATCCTATGCCAGTATGTGTTCTGCATTGATTAGGTAGATGTCCAAATCTTCCACAAACATAACATTTTACATTCATTCTGTAGTTTTCTGAATTATGACAAGTTTTGTTGCATTTAGAACATTGACTGGTGGGTGTATTAGTGTTCTGATAATTTATAGATCTACATTGATTTTCTCTATGACCATACTTGTTACAGCTAAATCATTTCCCATTGAATTTGTAAGCATTAGGTTGTCTTACCATTTTACTATGATCATGATTGTTTGCAGTACCAGAGCTTTCACCAACTTCAAAGCCAAGGCCATTTGTATCACCATTAGGTTTCTGATTCTTCAACATGTCAACAAGTTCTTCTGAACTTTTCTTGAATTTCTCCTTGTGTTAATTTGCAACAGTCAGTTCATTCTCCAACCTTTCTTTCTGTTTCATGAGTTCAGTTTTGTCATTTTGTGTATGCATCAAATCTATCTTCAACATATCATTTTCATGACTGAGTCTTGTGTTTTCATTTCCAGCATCATTTAGTCTTCTAACCAAATCATCTTCATTCTTCTTTCTATCTTGCATCTCATTCTTTATTGTACAGTTATTTTGTCTCAGTTGGTTCACCAAATCATTAAGAGTTTCCTTTTCATCTTCATCATTTTGCATCTTTTCACAAAGTTCTCTTCTTTTATTCCTTGCTATAGTGAAATTTTCTTGAAGTCCTCGAATGATATCCTGTGCAGCCTTCATATCATCCTCAAGTTTGATATTCTTTACTTTTTTTGCATCATAGTCTGAAAGAGCTATTTCCAATTGCCTTCTCAAATTTTCCATCTCTACTAGTGTCAAAATCTTCCTCAAGCTGTTAGGCTTTTGAACATGGAGGACCAAGCTCTGATACCAATTGTTAGGATTCCCAAAGATACTGAGAGGGGGGCAGGGGCAGGGGGCGAATCAGTATCTGACCGGTATAATAATTTTCTTAACTTATAACATGAAAAGCATATCAAAACTATGTACCGGTAAACCAAGAATAATGCAGTAAATAAGAATAGCAACTACAATTTAAGAGAGACACCATAAAACAATATTTTAATGAGGAAACCCAGTGTGGGAAAAACCTCGGTGGGATTTGTGACCCACAATATTCTCTTATTGGCCAATAAGAGAATATTACTGCTTACAATAGGGGCTTGCACATGCAGGAAGGCCAAGTGCCTAGAGCTCACTGCTCAATTACAAAGAAGTCACACTGACTTACAAAATGGATTATATTAATCCAATGTCTTGTACTGCTTCAAATCAACATCTACTATGCTAGATTCAGTACCAGTTTAAGCTCTACTATATACATAAACCCTTATCCCAATAATTCACACATTAGGTCTGCTATATTCTTTTCATACTTCACATTCTAAATGATCTAAAATGATCTCATACATGTATGAGTCATATTACAATTTGCCAAGTCGGCTTACAAAAGATTTTACAATTAATTATAAAATACATTTAAACAAAATTCCTGTCGCCCATGGTGCCGGTGATCAATCTTTTGGTGCTGGTGATCTGTATGCCGGTGTAGAGTCTGTCGGTGTCAGTGCCTGTGTCTGCCTGCCGGTAACACATGATTGTACGGTTGCCATCAGTGACAATACCTTCAATCACCTACAATTTCTCATTGGAGCGTGCATTTGCCAACACACTCAAACAACAACAAATGATACAAGGGAAGATAACTTGTGGAGCACCAAATCATGATCTAGCTAAAATAAAGATACACATGAACATCCCAAACAATCTCCCAAAATCTCAACTCAAGATCTAATCACACCAGAATATACTAGAGGAAATACCAAACTCTGCAAAGCATTGATCAGAAGAACCAAACTGTAAACCGGATCATATGATATGACCAATTAAGCTCCCAGATCATGAAAACTAATTCATAAAGATATATTGATACTAGAAATACTCCATATACTAAGCCACGATCCTAATAAACCAATCTGCAACCACCAGAGCAATAAATCACAAGAATATGTTGACATCAATAACAACAACATATCCTAGTAGCAACAATGTCCAACAATCTCCCCCTTTGGAATTGATGGAAACATATGTATGTGAAAAACAATCAATGCAAAGAAATAAAACATCTCCAACAAACTCCCCCTAATATCAAGCTCACCAACAACATATAAGATTGTTTTTCACGTGCTTTCTCTCACCCTTTGACATCAATGACAAAGGTTCTAAAAAAAAACCCAAACTCTCCCCTTGAGATAAACAAATCATGATTACAACCAGCTCAATTGAACCACAAACAAACTACATTAGAGGAGCAACATAAACTCATCAATCCGAACAAAAAGATAAGACTGTGAAGGCCACCATATTGATGCAACTTAATGCATCTAGATCCCATCAGGAGGGGTAGATACCCCTAATTTGTCTCTCAAATAGACAAATGTATCTGCAAGAAAAGGCTTGGTGAAAATATCAACAATTTGTTCCTTTGTAGACACATACTCTAACTTCACTTTCTCTTCACTGACTTTTTCTCTCAAGAAATGATACTTGATTGATAGATGTTTAGTCTTTGAATGTTGCACCAGGTTCTTTGACATATTAATAGCACTGGAATTATCACAATATATGATAGTAGGCTCATCATAGATAACTGTAATATCCTTCAACATTTGTTTCATCCAAACTATTTGAGTGCAGTTACTAATAACAACAATGTATTCAACTTTAGTAGTAGATAGGGAGACTGAATCTTGTTTCTTAGTTGTCCATGAAAAAAATTTCTTACCCAAAAAAAATGCACCACCGGAGGTACTCTTCTAGTCATCAATATCACCGACTAAATCAACATTAGTGTAAGAACATAACATGAAATCATCATTCTTTGGATACCATAAACCATAATCCATAGTCCCTTTTAGGTATCTAAATATCCTCTTTACAATAGTGATATGACTCTCTTTCAAATCAGCTTGATATCTAGCAGCCATCCACACAACATGCATAATGTCAGGTCTAGTCTGGGTCAAGTATAGCAGTCCACCAACCATAGATTTGTACAAGGTTTGATTAGCTTTTGGAGATTCATCATCCTTAGACAATTTGCAGCCAGTCACCACAGGAGTTCCAACTGGTTTAGAATCTTCTAACCCAAACTTCTTCAGTAATTCCTCCACATATTTAGCTTGAGATATAAAAATACCTTTTCCAGTCTATGAAATCTACAAACCTAAGAATATTTTTATCTCTCCTATCATAGACATCTCAAATTCTTTCTGCATGTCACCAACAAACTTCATACTCATATCATCATCTCCTCCAAAGATAATGTCATCAACAAAAACTTCAACAATCAAAATGTTATCACTCTCAATCGTAAAATATAGATTACTATCAGCAATACCTTTAATAAATCCCAATTTTAGCAAATATTTATCCAATCTAGCATACCAGGCTCTAGGGGCTTGTTTTAGTCTATAAAGAGATTTCTTTAGTTTACATATGATGTCTCCATCATTAGATATTAAAAATCCATCAACTTGCTCAATGTAGACTTCTTCCTCAAGATCACCATTCAAAAAGGCTGACTTGACATTCGTCTGATATACTTTGAAATCCTTATACGCAACATATGCAAGCAATAGTCTAATAGCTTCACGTCTAGCTACCGAAGAAAAAGTCTCCTCATAATCAGTTCCTTCCTTTTGTGAATATCCTTTGCATACTAGTCTTGCTTTATTTCAAACAACTTCACCAACTTCATTCAATTTGTTCCTAAATACCCATTTAGTACCAATCACATTTTTGTCTTTAGGTCTAGGCACAAATTCCTATATGTTATTTTTTTCAATCTAATTCAATTCTTCTTCCATAGCCTTCATCCAATTTTCATCTTTGCAGTCTTAAACAACATCTTTAGGTTCAATTTTAGAAATCAAACATACCTCTTCAACATCTAGCCTTCTTCTAGTCATTACACCTTTATTTTTATCACCAATTATCTAATTTTTAGAATGATTCAATCTTACATACCTCAGAGTCTTCTGATTATTCTGATTTTCAAGTTCATGCACATCTTCACCGATAGTAGCAATATACAAATTAAGGTCTCTACCAGATCATTTTGCTTTAATTCTTCTATTTTAATATGCTTTAAAACAACATCCTGATCATCATATCCACATGATCTGATTTCTTTTCCATAGTTCTAATCAACCTTCACATTTGCACTTTCCATTATCCTTCTCAATCTCTTATTGTAGCATCAGTAGGCTTTTCTCTTTGTAGAATATCCCAAGAAAATTCCTTCATCACTTCTTGCATCAAACTTTCCTATATCCTCATCTCCCTTGATATAACACTTGCTTCCAAATTTTTTGAAATATCTCATAATAGGAACATGAGCAAACCATAACTCATAAGGAGTCTTACCAGAATCACATTTTATATGCACTTGGTTGAATGTGTAAACAATAGTGCTAAAATGTTTTCTCCAATAGATCTTTGAAACATTCCCTTTAATCAAGATAGTCCTTGCAACATCCAAGATAGTTCTGTTCTTCCTTTCAACAACTCTATTTTGCTGTGGGGTTCTAGGAGTAGATGTGTGTCTTATAATCCCATACTTCTCATAGAATGAGTCAAACTCATTAGAACAAAATTATCCTCCTCTTTCAGATCTAAGACATTTCAGTTTTAGTCCTGTCTCAGTCTCAACCTTTGCTTTGAATATCTTGAATTTATCCAATGCTTCTATTTTTTCCCTCAAAAAGGCAACCCACATCATCCTAGAATAATCATCAATCAATAACATGAAATATTCGTCACCCTACACACTTCTTATACTTGTAGGTCCATATAGGTCAGTATGCACAAGATCTAGGAATTCATTAGATGTATACTACTTACTTTTGAAAGAAATTCTTTTTTGCTTTCCTATTTGACATTCCTTAGATATTGAATCAGTAGGCTTAACAATTTTAGGCAAATATCTAACAACTTGAGTAGAAATTATCTTAATTATTGAGTCAAAATTAACATGACACATTCTCCTATGCCACAACCAACTTTCATCAATCTGAGCAATCAAGCAACTTTTCTCACCAACATTCAAATAAAAGATATTGCCTTCAGTCTTAGTTCTTGATGCAATATCTATACCATAGGCATTTAGGATCTTGCATTTTCCATTCTTGAATTGAAAATCATAACAATTGTCAACCATCTATCCAACACTTAAAAGATTATGCTTCAAACCTTCAACATACAAGACATCATCAATGTTATTCTTACCATAAAAGGAAATAGAACCTCTACCACGGATCACATAGGCTTTGTCATCTCCAAATATTACTACTCCACCATCATACTTCTCCATATTCACAGATGTGCTTTTATCACCGGTGATATGATGTGAACGACCACTATCAATCACCCATTCATCTTTCTCTTCAACTTTAGTAGCTAAAGCTTTCTCCTCAATAGTGCATATTGTGGAATCAATAGGTACCGATCCATTTTATTTAACAGCAATAAACACAATTTCATCTCCTTCTGATTCTTCATCTGTAACACCTTCATCAACAACATAATAACAATTCTTCTGATATTTATACTTCGAGTTAGGCTTGTCAGGTTTATCATACTTTTCATGCTTCTCATATCTACCATTCCTATCATGCCTATCATATTTATACATTCTCTTCAGGTAACTAGAAGCAAAATGTCCTATCTTATTGAAAGAGACACATTTCAAGTGCAATTTTCCATCATACTTACTAGCTCCTTTAGACAATCTTCAGGTAATCAATGCTTCAAGCTCATCCAATTCCTTTTCTTTCTCTTCCATCTCTCTTCTCTCTCTTTCATAGCTGGATCTTATGCATTCATTTGGATCATACTTTTGCTTTCCGGATACAGATGCTCTAAATGTTGTCTTAGACTTTCCATGTGATTCAATAAATTCACTCAATTCAAATGCAATAATTTTTCCAACCAACATATCTCTTGTCACAGTAGTCACACTTCGGATCCCATCAATAGTAACTACCTTATGTTTGTAAGAAGGAGGTGTGTATGGTGAAAATGGATAACAATAAGAACAATATTGAAAGGCTAAATGAATCCAACCACAAAACCCTAGCCCAACAATCAACAAAGATCCACCATAACATATGAAGATTACCTAAGACAATGCAAATAACTCAAAATCACAAAGATTATACCCTCACATGTCCAATAGGGTTTTGATCTCCATTCTTCCTATCTCCATTGATCTTGCTTGATATATTTGCTCTCAGATTTTTATATGCACAAGAGCTCAACAAAGAACGGAATGTGGTTGCAAGTAGGATCGTAGTGTAGCCAAGTTGCATGAAAGATCATTAGCATGAGTCATTAGGCTTTGACAATGAAGGAAGCATCTCCTTAAATAGAAGACACAATATGAAATGGAGGGTTAAGATTGAGAGGTGTAAAAAGAGAGGTCGGCTAGGATTAGAGGGTAGGTAGAAGAAATAGTAAAATAATGAAAGAGGTAGGTAGTGTATGAATTAAGAGATGAATGACATGTGTAGAAAAAGCGAATGAATTAATTAAATAAATAAAGATTTATTTAATTAATAGAAGAAGTAGGATAATTAAATAAATAAAAATATTTATTTAATTTAGGAAAAGGATAATTTAAATAAATAAATGCATTTATTTAAATGAGAAATAAGGCTAGAAGAGGATAAATGAATTAATTAAATAAATAAAAATTTATTTAATTAATAGAAGAATTAGGCTTAGATAATTAAATAAATAAAATATTTATTTAATTAAACTGGACAATTTTGGGTGTCTACAGGAGGCAATGATCTCAGCACCTTAGCAACAATTTCATCTTCTTCAAGGGTTCCATTGACACATCTGATACCTAGGACAAGGTAATTCACCTTATCCATGAAGGTTGATATGTTCTCATTTTCTCCCATCTTCAACATCTCATACTTATATTTCAAACTTTGCAACTTTGCAACTTTGATTTGTTTATCTCCTTCATACAAGGTCTCAATCTTCTCCTAGATCTCATGTGCAATCTAAAGTCCCATCACATTAGTCATCTCAGAATCAGTCAAAACATCAAAAAATGCTTCCTTAGCTCTAATGTTATTTTCAACATCCTTGATCTCAACAGTAGTAATTGGTCCATTCTGAGGAACATAATAGGCATCCTTTGTAATCTTCCAGTAATCCTCTCCAAGAAATTTCAAGTGCACCTCCATCTGGTTCTTCCATATAGCATAGTTGCTTCCATCAAATCTTAAACTCTCCTTAAAGAAAACAACTCAAGTTACTATCTCGAATCTCCTCAAGTGGTCAAGCTTCTTTTGGAGGATCTAGCTTTGATACCAATTATTGGCAACAACAATGATGGAAAACTGAGGGGGGTGAATTAGTTTTCACCAAATTAGAAAACTTAACCTAAAATACAAATTAGATTAACTACAACAATAACAAAGATAAGCAATTCAATAGCACAACACTCAACACCAAGATTTTGATGTGAAAAACCCGGTTAAGGGAAAAACCACGGTGGGAACCTACCCACTATAAGATGATACTTTGTAGTAGTACATTAAAATTATTACAATGGGGAATACACATGCATTCAGGCTCACTACTAAAAATAAAATAACCTGAAGCGATACAACCCTTAGGGAAGGTTCACTACCTTACAAGGAAGTCTCACTAACTTACAAAATATTCAGAGAACAATCTGGAATCAAATGAACTAAAGAATATCATCTACAAATGCCTGATGACAATTCCGATTAAGCACATTTGTCCACTCTGCAATACTCCAATCTCTGCTCAATCACAATGCCAAAGGATGTATTCACTCATTCACACCTTTACCATTCTCTGATAATGCAGACACACTACTACATCAAATTTACATGACTTTATCACCTATTTATTCAATTCATCAACCTTGACTACAAGGTCGGCCAAAACCTCAACTCTCAATTACAAAATTACATCACACGAAACAAAGATTGACCACTGGACCAATATAATGATATGCATGGCATAACATGGACCTAAACCAAATGCTTAAACACACAGCACCACCAGAATGAACTCCAAGATCAATCGCAACACGTTACACCACCAAATATGTCTGATATCATGAAGAACACCACCAGATAAACAAAACACCAAAACCATGCACATCGATCAATGCAGATCATAAAAAAAAGTAGGACACAATTAGGAAACACCAACAAGCATGTTAGAATCATCTATAATAACTTCACCAACACCACTTATCAAATATTCATCGATCAATATTTGAAACTCAAGAACACTCAAACAACAAGAATTGTCATGAGGAAAGATAACTCGCAAAGCACCAAATCATGATCCATCTAAAATGAAGATACACATGAACATCCTAAACAATCTCCCAAAATCTTAACTCAAGATTGGATCACATTAGAATATACCGGAGGAAATACTGAACTCTACAAAGCACTGATCAAAAGAACCAAACTGTAAACCGGATCATATGATATGACCAATTAAGTTCCTAGATTATTGAAACCAATACAGAAAGATATAATGATACTAGAAATGCTCCATATACCAAGTCATGATCCCAATAAACCAATCTACAACCACCAGAGCAATAAATCACAAGAATATGTTGGCATCAATGACACCAACATATCCTAGCAGCAACAATGTCCAAAATCAACATTAATGTGTCTAATGTAGTCAGATGTTCTCTGGTTATAATAATCCAAAGCATTCTTCATAGTGATGTCTGCATACATAGGAGTTGCAAGTACTTTGAAGATCTTGTCAATGGTCTCTGGATCTAACCTAATTATGACATTACCATTATCATCCTTGATTATTCTATTTTCCTTATCAAAATGAGAGGCACATGCAATCAAGAACTGAGGTTCCAGGGAAACCATTGGGAAAGAAGATACTAGATAGATATGACTGTTCAAGAGAAACTGCATACCATGCATTGGTGATCCCTCTGTTCTTTTTAAGAACTCATACATGTCAACATGTCTGATATCTGTGTCTCAAATCTCATCAATGAGAGAGACAACCTGAGTGGGAGCAATATCATTTTGATATTTATCATACTTATACTTCATCTTCTTGTTTGGAGATGTTGCCAACTCTTTTGTCATCAAACAAGAATCTATAACACTGTGATGAAAACTCAAGAGAGTAAGAACATCTTCAACAACTATTGAGGATTCCATAATTCCCAAACCTTTGAAAACCAATGCTTACACCAAGACTTGGGTGGGTTTTATCATGAAACAACTTGGACTGACTCAAAGATTTTTTGTGGATAAGCTTGGATAGTGATAGGATGTAAATCGGATCTCAGAGGGTTGATTGCAAGCAATGGGACCTTTACAGCTTGCACTTGTAATCGGGTCTTCAAGACTCGACTTCAAGTGTAAGTGTATAATTTGAAGACAAATGATAATGGATACTTGTAATCGGGTCTTAGAGACTTGATTACAAGTGACTAAAATGTGATATAGTCTCTTGGAAAGCACTTTGAGTATAAATAGGTGAGATTACAAATGAGACACACTTGATGTTGACAATAAGCCTCTTCTTGCAGTTGGGTCTTCAAGATCCGACTACAAGTTCTAAAGGAATTAAAAGCAAGATAAAATATTTGGTACTTGTAATCAGGTTTAGAATACTCAAATGCAAGTGTATAATGCATCTTCCTCCAAGGTCACTCTTGACGGTAAGAGGACACAATTCACATGTTTGGCAATTACTCACAATCACATGGAAAGGAAGTACTTGCAATCAGGTCTTGGAGACCCGATTGCATATGTGTAAAAATCGCAATGAGGAAATATGAACTTTCTATTGGACTTAGGGATCCAATTTGGGTCACAAAAGACACAAAACATAAGCTTGCATTTAGGTCTTCCAAACCCGAATGGAAGTTTTTGAACTAGACATTTAAAGAAACAATCCATGACAATAAAAAACAAAATGCACAATGAAGACATGATTAAGCAAATAATCTTGTAATGCGTATAATAACAATCACGAAAAACATCTTCAAATTTGCCAATGATTTCATATTGAAAGAAATTACTTGACAATGGATGACAAAAACCAAAAGGGACAAAAACACACTTACCTTGAGAAATAAAACCCCAAGAAAAGAGACGCAACCCACTTTGATCCCCATGGTACCTCAAAGGAGAAGAGAAAATGATCTCAAAACCCCAACATCTTCCTCAAATAGACAAATGAAGAGGAGCACTCCTAATAAGCCACAACAACTTTGGAGACAAACTCCAAGAAAAGTGCAGAGGAAGAAGGGCAAAGCGATTAGGTTATGAATGATCCGATGCAAGAAAAGAGATTTCAAAACAAGTCAGGTTTTAAGAAGACTGATACATGTTGAAAACATCAACTTGGTCTTCTTTTCAAAAAACACTTATAATCTAGTTATGAATGACCCGATGTAAGTGCATTTAAATCATCTTTTAAAAAAAAGAGTGACTTAGCTTGTAATGAGGTCTTAGAGACCCGATTACAAGTTAAGCACTTTAAATTGCATCACAAAAGAATCACCTTTAATTGGGCTTTGAACCCCTGATTACAAGTTACTAAGAATCATAAAATAACAAAGACTTAAAAACTTGTAATCAAGGTTCAAAGGACCGATTACAAGTAAGTAATGTTACTTGTTATTTAGAGGAAAATACCCCCAACTTGCACTCCAAGCCTTCAAACCCCATCTTGCACCAAGGAAGACAAAATATAAAAACAAAAAGCAACTAAAATACAAAAAAGAAAGCCAAAACTTGTGCAAATGATCAAATACGAAATAAGGAAATTTTTTACATTATAATGCATGCATTTAGAGAAGCAATAGTATGAATTTTTGAGGAAAAATTCATAACTACATTTTCAAATGTATAATTTTCTTTTACGATACATTGAATCAGTTACTCCCACAACTTGTGTGGGACACTATACTTTTTGAATTCATGAATAATGAAAATAAATTCTATGCAAAGACGCATACTCTTGTTTCTTGTAAAACATTTGCATTGAATGCATTGTTCATTTGATAACATATCTTACTTGAATGAGATCTAAGAATAATCAGATATGCACTTTTAATTTTTCAATGTAGATGCCACTTCAACTCTACCTAATTGAGCTGGAAGAGAAATTAAGTAACAATCTTATTTTGGATGCCTTGGAATCCCATAATCCCTTCTCTTAGGTGATAATTATAGAATTTTAAATGTGACCCTAACATGTCCATTTACTCCATTGTTTTTTCATAATTACCCTTGTCATTTCATTTCCTCACTAAGTCATTTTTGTCTTTGTGAAACTTTTTTCCATTTCCAGACATGTCTGATTCCCACTCAAAATTTCATAATTTCCAAACAACGTCAATTTCTCCACAACTCTTCATTTTTCTTTTATTCCTATAGTATCTTTTTTTTACTCACCTTTTCACAACTTCCATGTCTTCCCAAACAAATTCACGTCCCCCTAAAGTTCTGTGAATTCTTAATGCTCCTTTTTTTTCACATAATTGGCAAAGGAAAAACTTCCTCGAGATCATAGAACTTTGGACTAAAATGATATGTATCTGATACCTTATATTTTCCCAAAATGATCTAATGGCCCTATTTTATTTGTAGGAATGTAAGTTGTGAACCTTTCCTTGTTGTGTGGACATATTTAGAGCCCTATTAAATCCCCACAACATGTTGTTTGTTATAATTTTTGGCAACCATCCTAAATATTATGAAAATGAAAAAATGAGGATGGTTGTAGTGGCCTACTCATGTATCCTTTGAGCCAATCAATTAGTGCTAGATGTCCCTTGTGACCACACAAAAAAGATGAGTTTTTTTCTAAGTTGGATTTTTTTTTTCACATGTTGTAGATGATCCAATTGGTTATCTCACTATCATAAGTTCAAGAAATTTAGAGTCAAATTATGCAAGTTTTATTTGGTCAAATGTTTGTCTATTTTCAAGAATTGACAATGATTCCTAAATTGGTTAGAACTGTCAATGAGTTCCCAATTCCTTCCCTATTATTGACTGTCAACTTCATTTATACATTGTAGCATATTTTTTAGGTGTGTTATTTAAGGGTTTTACTTATTCTTGACACTATCAAACTATTCATGGTTCTTCAATTTGTGCAAGTATTTCCTTTAAAGGCATTGACAAAGATGAGAAGTTTTTAAGTGTGGAAGCCAAGACTTACTCTCGGTTTCAAAACCATTTTTGATCTCCAATATAGTTCTTGGAACTCCCTTATCCATTGATTTAGTTTCTAATAGCATCATAACCATTAATTTGAGTAAATTGGACAAGGTAAGTGTATTTTCAAGGATTCATTATCAAGAGGAGCTCAATGGATGTTCCCAATGTTATTTGATAATATTTTGAGTAAATTTGGCTAGGTATACATGGTCTAAGATTTTGCTGGTTAGTAGAACTATAAGAACCACTGATCTATTTCACGGAAATGTCAACCCTTAACAAAGGAGAAAAAGAAGAAATGAGATAAAGGGAAGAAGGTGTTGAAGATCCTAGTGGTTATTGGAACCGCCAAAACCTTTGACCATCTTCCTAGTATCTCCTTGACTATTGACTACTAATGAAGAGGTCCATTTTTTTTTAATCTTTTAGTCATTGGCATTTTAGCATGTCATCTAGTGTTTTACCCTCTTAGCATGTGGTTTTGTTTGGATCCAAGTGTCAATGTTCAATGACGATATATTTGATGGGGTTTGGTTATTGTTGCTACTTGTTTGGAGGCTTGATTAGTATGTATTCATGTTGTAGATCAATAGCCCAACCCTTGATAGCTACATGTTTCTTCATTAGGCATCTCTAAATTTTAATTTCAATTCTCTTAATAGAATAATTTAGCAAAATTTGAAATTTATTAGGGTTTTTCAATCTACGAGGATGCCAATAGGCTATTAGAAGCCAATTCACACATTGTCTTAGTTATTAACATTGTTAAGGCACCATTATTTCCCTATGATTGTGTAATGTGGAAAAATTAGAGTTTCCACCCAAAATAATGAAAACCACTAGTTTTTCACTTAGGGACATTACATTCAAAAGAGGAAATGGAATCCACTAGATTCAATCACAAATCAGATAAGGACTGAGTACTAAGTGGATTGATTGAATATGATGTGTTTTTCCGTCTTTTGTAAGTTGAAAGGCTAATTTAGGGTCAAGTGCTGAAATTGAAGACAAAAAAGAGAAAATAATGAGCTACATGTTCAAGATTTTGTTGTGCACCTGGATTTGAGTAATATAAGCTGATTTGGATTTGCCCTGCGAGAATGCCTCAAAAAAGCAAGGATCGTGGCGCTACATCTTGGTCCTCCAAATTTTCCACGCGTCGAAAAGGGTTTTTTTGTCTCTGTGTCTGAAGCTTATTTCCAGAAGTACAACTGCACATCTATTTCTTGTACACAAAAAGAAATAGAAAATGGGTTGGGAATAGGGGTTTGCCTAAGTCAAACCCTGGTTTGGAATCAACCTTGAATGAAATATTGCAAATACTTGAAATAAATGATGGAAAGGTATACCTCAGATCTGCAATGAATGACGATGATGTTTTTCTTCTTGAATGTAATCACACATGTTGTATGGAATGGCATGAACAATGCAAAACTCTAATCACACACACATGCTCGCAAATGAATGATGTAATGACTCTCCACAATGGATAGATGAAGAATATGCAGCCTTGAAGACCTTTATAAATGCTTGACGAAGAATGCTTCAATGCTTGAATACTTGATTGCTTGTGCTCCCCCTTTCACCTATCATCCTTGTATATCCAAATGAGAGGAGATGACCTCCTTATATACTTGCTTGTTGTCAAACATATTAATTTTTTGACATAGGCCGACATGGGGAAAGGTTTCTCGCTCAAATTTGAGATAGGGACAAGGGTTCAAATTGGGCCCTAATTAGGGAGGACCATGGCATGGCACCAAGGTCCCAATAAGGACCAAGGTGCCATGCCTTGGTCCTACCCCAAATTGGGCCAGGGTTAAGGGTTCCCAACAAGGTAAAATGATATAATATGAACATTGTTGCATAGTAGAGGCATAAATAGGTCCAGATCAAGCGTGAGGATGAGAACACTAGGGCGAGGGCCCTGAATGTGGTCAACATTGCAAAGGGTGCAATTTTAGGACATTGCAGATTGTTGTAGCTACCAAATTTTTATGTGTGGAACTTTGTGAAGGGATTTTAATGCTAATTGGTGTGGATTCAAGAATATTTGCAATTCCCACATCCTATTGAATTTTTTACAAGCCTATTTATGATATGCACCATTTGGTAATTTATTGTTTGGGATGAGGCCATTGTTAAGGTTTTTCCTTCCCAATGACCCTTTGACAGCTTGGAGACTTTCCTACTGAGGGCATATTATCAAAAAAAATTATTTTGAAAAGAGGATAACATTTTAGTTACGTTAGAGCATAGTAGAGAAATATTCACACAATAGAACTAGGAAGTTAATCATTCCAATTGTAGGTGTTGATATTTTGATATTGTAATGATTTCATTTTATAAAAAATGTATAATAATACATGTAACTATTGTAAGATTGAGATATTAAATGTAGATTCAACCTTGATTGAGTGTCTCCTTGTGCATGGTGTGTGTTTATAACTAGTTAGACAGCTAGATGTTTAGAAAATTCTTACAAAACTTTCATAAGATATCCTCTCAAATTAATAAAATAGATGTATGTGTATGTGCATGGATTACTATGTAGATTCATTTAATAATCTACAACAATCTATGGTTTTTTTGAGTATATGTATAGGGCGTAGCTTGCTTGTGTTTTTTGGAAAGCCTAGTATTTTGTGATGTGTTGATTAATGCATTACCTTAGTTGATATTATTTCATATTTGATTATATTTAAAAAGTCTATTGATCAAATGGATGAAGGCAACAATCTATTACTAATTTTTTCTCACCATCATTCATAACACAATTAAAATTCATAAATTTAAATATCTTTTAGTTTCTTTAGTTTGTATTGTCCTACATTCATGTTTGAATGTATGTAACAGCTAATAAAGGTTATCATAAAATAAATTCATTGATAATTATATGGTAGGTCATCTATTAATAGGGTGCTAAGCCTTACCATTCTAAACTAGCACATAGGCATATTGTGACACCAATATTGGGATACACTATGTGGTGGATACAAGTTTCTATATGAAAGTTCTTAAACTATTCACCATGAATACAAAATGTTAGGGAAACTCCCTTGGTCTTGGAGAGATAGAAGTGAAGGAGGTGTTACCTATCTCAATCATTGGTCCTCAATCACCCAACTTGAATATAGGTTTAGTAGTGATCTTGCTAGGTTTGACACCCTTGATACTAGTGATATTATCAAGCATTAGGGATTTGGAGCCTATAGCTTAGATAGCAAACAAATTGGCATCATTGTCAGGGATGAAGTTTCTTTAGTAGTTGTTAGTGAAGTGTATGCCTAGTGCATATTTGAAACACCTGTACAACTCACAATAGGGAGGTTCTCTTGTTTGACATTTGAGGTTTTAGCTAATGTAAAGTAGTTTAATCTCTTTCAAGTGAAGAGTGGTGACTCTACTTTAGTCAACCCAAAAAATGATCAATAAAATAAAATACTCTATGATGGAGAGAGGAAGGCAACCCATGCACTAGTAAGGAGACAATGAAGATTCCACTAGTGCATAAAGACATCCACCACCGAAAACCCAAAATGAAGATAAGTCATTCATACCTACCTATCCTATCTTAGAAGTTAGAAATAATTAATGTAAGTATTTTTTAGAAATCAAAACACATATAATTTAGATGATTCAAGCAATAACATATTTAGGGAATACAAACAAACTTATAGGTTTGATTGTGAAGAAGGGAATGATTTGGTTGTTGGTAGAAGGGACAAAAATAAATATTGTGCTCCAAACCTTGTTTACCAATCTTCCTCACCTCCCAATAGTTCATGTGATAATACTGATAAACTAGATGAATTTATAGATAATCTTAAAGAGAAAGCATTAAAACAAATGACAACTATTGAGAAAAAAGATCTCATGAGTTAGAAATAATATGCTTCTTGATAGGTTGACTATGGATTTAAGCATTGTAATAAACAAATAAAAATGAGTTATTTGTATGTAGAGATATATGATACTCATTAATAACCCCTTCCTTTCATGAGGTCAAATAATGAAGAAGTTATACATACGAAGGTGTTATATTACCTTATGAAAGAACAAAATCAACTTCTTGTCAACATAGGGTTCTAGGAGGTTCAAATTTCCACCCTCAATAATCCAATTGCCCTTTTGGTGAGTAGAGAGAAATAGATTCCTTATGAGGAGGATTGTTCTCAATACTATGAAGATAAGGATGATTAAATGGTGCATCAAGAAGCGAATCCATGGATAAAGAAGATAAATATAGTACTTATGATGCAATTGATTTATATTTTCAATATTTGCATAGTAATAATTAAGAATAGTATGAGTTCCCTATTTGCAACATAGAGTATCCCAATAAACTCATCCAAATATCACTATATTCTAATATACCATGTGAATATTTGAAAGCATAGTGCTATGGGTAAGAAGTGAATGTTAATTGAAATATGAACACATGCCTAACCTAAGTAATGATGTTCTTGCTATATAAAAAAAATCCATGGGGAAATAATAATCACAATTGGGTAGATAATAAGATATGTAAAAACAACATTATGAGAAAGGTGATAGAGAAAAAGATGGGTCCAATGTAGTTGTGGGTGGTGAAGAAGAAAGAAGTGTTAGTAACTCACTAATGGGATGTTTCATAAGGGGTAGGTTTGAATAACGAGGCACAATTTTTTCCATATTATCCATTGGAAAAGAAATATATTGATTAAGAATTAGACATGTACATGATCAAACCAATTGAATTAGTTCATGGAATTATTATGAGGGGTAAGGAAATTGATATCATGTTTGAAGCATTTCCCTCCTGTGTTCTTATAATCTCTAGGAAATATACTAATACTTGTTTGTATGAGAATTACATAGACGTGGCCAAACATAGTGATAAGATTGTTGAAAAAAAATCTAGTACGCTAAATAATTTTTAATTTGAAGACTTCACCCTTGAAGAGTATGAGGATGGTGATAATGTGGATGCATATGAAAACTTGTTTATTTGGTGTAGTATTTGTTGTCTTCCTCTCACAATGTGAGCTTAAATAAGGTCACTATATGCTGTTGTTCCAATGATAGAGGAAAAAATATCAAAGGAATGAGATTATTTGAAAAATTCAGTTCTTCATTTGAAGTGTCTCATGATTCAAATAATTGTGTTGATGAATACTACATTAGCATAAATAATAGTGATGTGTGTTGGCTTTTGGTGTTATGGATGTGTTGGATTATTTTTGTCATTGATGTCAACACTTATCATCTGGAGATCTTTGGTTATGTTGAACCAACACATTATTGTTCACCGACGTGTTCAATGACTTATGCATAGTCACCGATATATTATTCACCGGTAGGTTATATTGTCACCAACACTAAGGATGACTTGTTATCATCTGGAGATCACTTCGTTATGTCGAAGACATGGTTTGGATACTTGGTTTTGGTATTTTGGTTAATGGCATAATCGGGTTGATATATTTGCTGTTATCGACAAATTGGTCTAGGTTATGGACCAGTATGAATTATCTATTCCAGATCAACATGACACATTATGGAGATGATTTATTGATTGGATATTATTGTAAATGTATTGAGCCAACATGATGCATCACATCTTGACTTATTTGTAATTGATTTTATTGTACTATTCTTAGTGAGCTGACCTACACATTTGGTCTTAGGTTTTAGTATATATGTAAGATTTCATTTGTGAGATGGAATGAGGAAGTAGAAAAGTAATAGTATATGGTATATGGTATTGTAACATGGTATGTGCGAATATTGAAGATCATATGAGAAGACCATAGATAAGGTTCAAGGAAGGTTTGATGGTGATTATCAGAGCTTAACCGGTACTGAATCCAACATTGAAGATGCTACTTTGAGCAATACATTATCATTGGATTTAACCATCCAATTGTAGTTAGTGTGACTCCTATTTTGTGATTGAGCAGTGAGCTCTAGGTGGTTGGCCTTTCTGCATGTGCAGACCCCATTTGTATACACACACTATTTGCAATAGTATCATCTGATTGTGAGTAAGGTTTCTCACTATGTTTTTTCCCCTTACAGGGTTTCCACGTACAAATCTTTGTGTTATGTGTTGTGGATGTTGTTTCTATTTCTGTTTTATGCATTAAGATTCACTGGTATTAATATTAACTGCTAATCTGTCAATTGACATTAAGTTTGGTTTACCGGTATTAAGTATCAAGTTTGATTAGGTTATATTTGGGTTGTAATTCATGGTCAACTGATTCACCCCCCCCATCTCAGTTGCCTCACGGGTCCTAAAAATTGGTATTAGAGCAAAGTCCTCTTTTTGCAGAAGTTTAACAGCTTGAGGAGATCCAATGGAAACAAATTTTTCAGGAAGGACAGTTCGAAAGTTGATGGAACCAACTATGGTATATGGAAGATTAGAATGGAGACACATATAAATTGCATTGGAAGACACATATGGGATGTTACAAAGAATGGCTATGTTGGTCCTACACCGAATCTACCTAATCCACCAACATTGGGTAAAGATCAAGAAAATGATTGCAAAGAAAGAGAAGCACTTTTGAGCGCATTATCAAATCAACAAATCATGGGATTATCAGACCGATCTACTACTAAAGCTATTTGGGATAAATTAGAGACACTAAATGAAGGAGATACCACTGTTAAAATTGCAAAACTGGAATGCTTCTGGGTCAGGTATGAAAATTTGAAAATAGAAGAAGATGAAAGAATATTTGCTTTTATGGAAAGAGTTAATGAAATTGTTTTGGGAATACAATGTTGAGGAGGATCCTTAAGTGAAGATGAAATTGTTTCTAAAATTTTAAGAGCATTTCCACCAACATATAAAATAAAAGTAATTGATATTAATGAGTTGAGAACAATGCCTAATACATCAGTATCTAGAGACACCTTGGTTGGAAAACTTTCAACATTTGAGATTGAGGAATTTGGTCCTGATGCTACAATTAAAATAGATTTGGCCTTCAAAGCATCATCATCTACAACATCATCATCATCATCATCATCTGAGAAATCTGATTGGAAAGAACCTTATACAAAATAACTTGAAGATATTAGAAGAGAAAATGAAGAACTGGAAGAACTTGAAGTACTATTTGCAAGGAAAATACCTAAAGGTCCAGTTGGAAGTTAGTATGAAGGTAAATCACCATTTAAATGTTTTAACTGCAATAAAGTTGGTCATATGGCATCTATATGTCCTGATAGACATGCAATATTGAGAGAAGAATCTAAAAAGACATATAAGCCTAACCCTGAATATCAGAGATACAGATTTAAGAAGAATAGAGACAAACCATGTTACTATGTTGATGAAGGAGTTACTGATGATTCTAATGAAGAATCCATAGACAATGGATGAGATTTTGTTGCAATAAAAGAAGATCAACTGACACCTACTGTTCCACTGGTAGAGCAGGCCCTGGTAGCTAAAATTGAAGAAAAGGATGAATGGATTATAGATTCTGGATGTTTACATCATATGACTGGTGATACAAGTAAATTCTTATCTTTTCAGGAATACAATGGAGGTCTAGTAAGATTTGGGTATTATAAAGCTTGTTTGATCAAAGGAAAAGGCACTATATCTTTTGATGGTAAGCACAATACTGACAACATTTATTATGTTGAAGCTTTGAAGCATAATATTTTGAGTGTTGGTCAATTAGTTGAAAAGGGATTTGTGTTAAAATTCAAAAATGGTAAATGCAAAATCATGAATAGAACTGGTTTGCAGATTGCAACCGGTAATCAGACTAAAGGTAATATCTTTCATTTGAATAACAGTGAAAAGACATGCTTGATTGCACATATTGATGAAAGTTGTTTATGGTATAAGAGACTTTGTCATGTAAATTTTGATTGCATTGTAAAGATCAGTTCAACTAAGGTAGTAAGGGATTTACCTAAGATTGTAAAACCTCATAATCCGGTATGTAAGAAATGTCAAATGGGAAAGCAAGTTAGAACAACTTTTAAGAGTATTTATGAGAAATCCAATAATGTTCTTGATTTAATTCATACTGACTTGTGTGGTCCGACAAGAACAAGAAGTCTACAAGGAGATAGATACTTTATGCTAATTATTGATGATTATTCTAGAATGTGTTGGGTTACTTTTCTCAGGTAGAGATCATAAGCTTTTGGAAAATTCAAGTTATTCAAGGATATGGTAGAGAATGAAATGGGTAAAAAAATCAAATGTTTGAGATCAGATGAAGGAGGATAATTCTCATCTAAGGAGTTTGATACATTTTGTGAAGTGAATGGAATGAAAAGACAACTATCAGCACCCCGAACACCTCAGTAAAATGGAATTGTGGAAAGGAAGAACATAACTAATCTGGACGTAGCTAGAAGCATGATATAGGAAGCAAATCTACCTCATGTGTACTAGAGAGAAGCAGTGAATACAACGGTTTACACTTTTAACAGAGTTCACATCAAAGGTGAATCCGGTAAGACCCCTTATGAACTATGCTTTGGTAATACTCCTACTCTTAAATATTTCAGAATATTTGGAAGCAAATGTTATATTAGGAGAGATGAGCATATTCATAAATTTGATCCTAGAAGTGATGAAGAAATATTTCTTGGTTATTCATCTAAGAGCAAGGCATATAGATGTTTTAATAAAAGATTGCAGAAAATCATTGAGAGTGCTAATTTGAAGATAGATGAACACTTTAGAGGATATTCAAGGTCTATAAATTCTGAATCGGTAGTTGAGATGATCATAAAAGAACCTATACAGAGTACACTGGTATAGAATGTGGATCCAGTCACACCGACATCATCAGAGAATTCCATAGTGACTGAAGAACAACAACAAGTGAACAAACTCAGGTATGTAAGGCTGAATCACTCTAAAAGTCAGATAATTGGGAATAAGTGTCAAGGAGTTATGATAAGAGGAAGACTAGAAAATGAAGAGGTATGTCTAATTTCTCAAATTAAAACATCATCTGTTATTGAGGCATGTGAAGATAAACATTGGATTAAAGCAATGGAAGATGAAGTAGAACAAATTGAAAAGAATAATACATTGACATTAGTTCCCCAACCTAAAGACAAAAATGTAATTGGAACTAAATGGGTATTCAGAAATAAACTTAACGAAGATGGTAATGTAATCAGAAACAAAGCAAGATTAGTGTGTAAAGGATATTCACAGAAAGAGGGAATTGATTATAATGAAACCTTTGTATCAGTAGCTAGAATTGAGGGAGTCAGGTTATTTCTTGCATTTGTCGCACATAAGAACGATAAAGTATATCAAATGGATGTAAAATGTGCATTTCTAAATGGTAATCTTGAAGAGGAAGTTAACATTGAACAACCTGATGGATTTTCATTAACAAATAATGGAGATATGGTTTGCAGATTAAGGAAAGCTTTGTATGGATTGAAGCAAGCTCTTAGAGCTTGGTATGCTAGATTAGACAAATATCTTTTGAATCTTGGATACACTAAAGGTAATACTGACATCAACTTATATTTAAAAGTAACTAATGATGACATCTTGGTTATTGAAGTTTTTGTTGATGATACCATTTTTGGAGTAGAAGATGGATCATGTAAACACTTTGCTAATAAGATGCAGGAAGAATTTGAAATGTCTATGATTAGGGAGATACAATTCTTTCTAGGATTGCAGATTTCATAGATTGATAAAGGTATATTCATTTGTCAAACAAAATACTTGAAGGAACTATTGAAGAAATTTGGTATGGAAAATTCCAAACTGTTAAGCACTCCTATGACTACAACTGGCAAATTGACATTGAAGGATGATTCAACTCATGTTAATCCGACAAGATATAAATATATGATTGGAGGTTTATTGTATTTGACACAAACAAGACTTGATATAATGAATGCAATATGCATTGTTTCAAGATTTCAGAGTAATCCTACAGAAAATCATGAATCAACAGTAAAAAGGATTTTCCGGTATCTACAAGGCACTACAAATCTTGGCTTATGGTATCCTAAAGATGAAAATTTTGATCTATGTGCATACACCGATGCAAATTGGGTAGGAGATGTAGATGACAGAAAGAGAACCACTGGCGGAGAATTCTTTCTTGGTAGCAGATTGATTTCATGGTTGAGCAAGAAACAGAGTTGTACATCACTATCAACAACAAAATCATAATATGTTGCAACAACATCTAATTGTACTCAGGTATTATGGATTAAGAAAATGTTGAAGGACATCAAGGTAAAATGCAAAGAACCTATAATCATTTATTGTGATAATTCAACAACAATTGATATATCAAAGAATCCAGTATTTCACTCTAAGACTAAACATGTTTCTATCAAATATAATTTTCTGAAAGAGAATGTTGAAGCAAAATAAGTAAGATTGGTTTATGTGCATACTAAAGAGACGATTGTAAATATCTTTACAAAACCTTTGCCTAAGGAAACTTTTGAATATCTCAGAGAGCAGCTTGGGATAATACCCTCACCGGTAGAGACTTATATAGTTGATGACTAACATCAAACCGACAAAATTAACAAAGAAACCTTTTTCTAGCTTTGATGGAGGAGAGCTACTTCTCAGGGGGAGTAGTTGGTTATAACAATTGGTTATTGTAATTGGTTATATGAATTGATTGTATGTTCTGGTATTTGTATTGCTTTGGCATTTGATGGCAAAGGGGGAGAGATATCTAAGGAAAAACTTTGTATTTAGGAAACATTATCCTTTGGGGAGAGATTATTCATTGGGGGAGAGATTAATCAAATTGGTTTTGACATTTGGTATTGATCTATTCTGGTGATTTTTTGTTTTTTGTTTTTAGCATTCTATTTTTGGTACTTAGATGTTTTTCCATCTTATGTTGCCATCAATGCCAAAGGGGGAGATTGTTGGTATTATGGATGTGTTGTATTAGTTTTTTCATTTATGTCAACACTTATCATCTTAAGATCTTTGGTTATGTTGAACCAACACATTATTGTTCATCGGCATGTTCATTGACTTATGCACAATCACCGGTATATTGTTCACCGACACTAGATGAGTTGTTATCATCTAGAGATCACTTGGTTATGTCGAAGACATGGTTTGGATACTTGGTTTTGGTATTTTGGTTAATGGTCTGATCGGGTTGACATATTTGTTGTTACCGACAAGTTGGTGTAGGTTATGGACCGGTATGCATTATCTATTCCAGATCAGCACGACACGTTATGGAGATAATTTATTGATTGGATATTGTTGTAAATATATTGAGCTGACACGATGCATCACATCTTGACTTATTTGTAATTGCTTTTATTGTAATATTCTTAGTGAGCTGACCTACACATTTGGTCTTAGGTTTTGGTGTAGACACCTAAAAATGGTCAACGCTTGCGGAATCATACTTTAACATTTGCGCATTGCCTCATTTTAGGTTTTTGCGTCGCATTAACATTTCTTCTATGTCACACACTTGGTCTTTATCATTTGCGAACATCGAGTCCTTCTTCTGCATTCTTCATTCGTCTCGCTCTCAAATTTGGTCTCGTTGATAACAATCTTTAATCATGATTTTGGTCGATCTTGTCAATCTCTTATCAACTTGTCAATCTCGTCATTTTACGATCAATTTGTCATCGATCCTTGTCCTCTTCAATCATGTCAATTTGTCATTATTCCTTGGCACATTTATCAATCAAATCATTTATCACATTGGTCCTTTGTTAATCGGAATCATGATCGAGTCAATTATCTTTCATCAAGACCTAATTGTCATCCTTGCATTTCTTATTCATTTAATCTTGTTTGTCATTTTCCCTCTAGGTTAAATAATTTGATTATTTATCCTAAGTCTTCTTGTCACAATTAAATATTTATTTAATTGGCTAATTAATTTTTCCCCTCTTTGTGAATTAATTAATAAATGAAAAATTATTAATTAATTCACTTAATTCCTATTTTCCATTTTCCAATTTTCTATTTTTCCTCCTATTTTTCTCCTAATTTCATGGGAATGACATTTCAATTTGTCATAATTTGTCATAATTGACAATCAATCAATTTTCACATAGAAATTCGTCATAATTTGTCATAAATTATCAATCAATCAAATTTTGCATAGAAAGTGCATAATTTGTCATAATTTGTCATAATTGACATAATTGATTTGCAATTTCCATTTGAATTGAATCATGCTAATTTGATCATCTCTCCAATTTGTCTATAAATTGGATGAATTTCTTCAATCTTGGCTAATGAGAATAATTATTTCGTAGAATCAATCACGCTTCGAGTATTCTTGAGCAATCATCTTGTCTACTTGCTTTCATATCATGATCATGCACTTGTAGGTGAGATCCACAACAAAACTATTTGAAGAAGAAAGAAGGACAATGGAGCCACATGAAGGAGACATTCAGATCTGCATTTGGTTTGCTTAGTTTTTATCTTTGAATGTTTTTCTTTTCATGTCTCTATTGGATGTAATTAGGATTGATCATTGCATTTGTGCTTTCGTGATTGAGCTAGATTAGTATATTGAATTTGCTTGTGATGATTTTTGATTTCCTAGCTACAGGTATATATGTAAGATCTCATTTGTGAGATGGAATGAGGAAGTAGAGAAGTAATGGTATATGGTATATGGTATTGTAACATGGTATGTGTGAATTTTGAAGATCATATGAGAAGACCATAGAGAAGGTTCAAGGAAGGTTTGAAGGTGATTATCAGAGCTTAACTGGTACTGAACCCAACATTGAAGATGCTAATTTGAGTAGTACATTATCATTGGATTTAACCATCCAATTGTAGTCAGTGTGGCTCCTATTTTGTGATTAAGTAGTGAGCTCTAGGTGTTTGGTCTTTCTGCATGTGCAGACCCCATTTGTATACACATACTATCTGTAGTAGTATCATTTGATTGTGGGTAAGGTTTCCCACCATGGGTTTTCCCCTTACAGGGTTTCCACATACCAATCTCAGTGTTATGTGTTGTGGATGCTATTTCTCTTTCTGTTTTATGTATTAAGATTCACCAGTATTAATATTAACTGCTAATCTGTCAACCGACATTAAGTTTGGTTTATCAATATTAAATATCAAGTTTGATTAGGTTATATTTGGGTTGTAATTCATGGTCAAATGATTCACCCCCCCTCTCAGTTGCCTCATGGGTCCTAACATTGGATACCTATTATCCTAGAGGTAAATAATTTTTTTTTTTCATTTGTGATGAAGGTGTAGTTTATTATTATGTGGGTAAAGTGTTGTTGAGCTTGAATATTTCATTTGGGCTCAATATGTATCTCATAATTTTGTTGAGCATCAATACATGTTTCATGAGGAATATCATCATGTTTCTCAACTTGGCAGTGTTCTAGATCTCCAAAAAGTTTGTTTTGATTTGGTAGAGGAGGCTCTTGTTTAGATAAAAAATGTAACCATGCACAATCTTATTTTCCATATGATTTGGAGGTATTTTCTTTTGACATCAATTAAAACATGAAGTTCAATGATTATGGTATTAGTATGGTCATGTGTGAGGGGTGTTCACCTCCTCCTATGAGTGTCATTTATTTAATGTCACTTAGTTTCAAAAAAATAAAATAAAATTCTACTACTATTTGTATGTGTTGTGTGCTATGGATGTTGGCATTGTGTTGTCATTGATGTCAACTGATATGAGAGATTGATGAGTAGTTATCATCATTGATACATACCAGAAGTAATGTCTTCGATGTCACCTATCTTTGTAGGTCACCGGTAAGGAAGAGAGTGTCATCCATCGCATTGGAGTCACTGATACACAATTTAGTGTTGACTTGTGTTGAAGACATGGACATGAGACCGGTATGATATAACAACCGGTAAATGATGAAATCTATAAGAAAGAAAGATGCTAGGATGTTGATTGTGATGAAGAGGCAGAATGTTACAAAAATCACATCAACACCGGAGGTGAAGTATGTTCAGGCCACCGGTATGGTGTTGGATGTCAATCTGCAAAACTCCCACCCAATAAAGTTGCAGTCATCAAATGAAGAGATGATGGACAATTTGTATGCCCAACCGGATCACATGTGCCTATTTGAATATATGTATGCTCAAATAGGGAAGCCATATTGGTGCAATACCGGATGCAGATGACAAGGCCACTCCCACTGGTAAGTGGAGATTATCTCCTAGTATGCATGGAATGCATTATAGTTCTCCAAGATAAGATGAAAGAGTTAAAGGCAGGTGTTTGAAGGCTCACACCAAATCAATCAGTGAAACACTAAGTTGCCTAAGGTGCATGTGATCAGTGATATGCACCGGATCAGTCCGGTAGACATGATGAGTTGCCGGTACAAAGATTGAAGGAGATGTTTGTCACTTTGACAAACCAGTTGATAGGTAAACCGGTCTATTAATGAAGAAGGCAAGTTGGAACAGGTGCAAATAGAGAATGTTGCCAGAATGAAGATGAAGTTTGGTTCCATTGGTGTGCATGGTATCTTACCAATATACATGCAAAAAATACTACCGGTATAGATGTCAATCGTTAAGATAATAAAGTATAGATGCAAAAGGCTCCCATCTATTGAAGATGTGCATGAGGAAGGTTGGAAAGAGTGCTGACTAGTTTAGGTGTTCTACTGGAAGAGAAGCAAAGTGCCAGGGAGAAGACAAATCGGTTAGGGTATAATCGGCAGGGTGTGTGAATCGGTAGATGAACTCGGTTGTATGCTATTGGTCGGTGACCAAGTTGGACCAACATAGTGAGCCAAGGTGGATGTTGACAAAGGTTCCAAGTGAAGGTGAAGTGGCATGCATGCACAAGGTGGTGTGGTGTGTCGGTAAGGTTGTTAGCGGTTGGTCCAACATTAAATGGTGACTCCAAAGCTTGAGGAAGGATGGTAGAGGATTGTGGCTCGAGATCAAGGAAATGAAAAAGATCCATGACAAACTGATCTAGCAGATTGAAATGGGTAAAGGAGACCACATCATGCACATGATTGACTAGACACTAGGCCAAAAATCAAGCTACAGACAACTAAAGATAAAAAATGTGAATTGCATGGTAAACACAATGGTGATGGTCATTGATGGAGTGCTAGCCATCAATCAAGGATATGAGATCCGATCGGATATGGTGTGCCATGATGACCAGAGATCAAATTTGATGTAGATTTAGTGCATGGCAGAAACCCTAGCATGCCAATATTCAAACTCATGTTTAGGCAGGAAAATATGGTTATAAGAGTGTGAGTCAAAGAAGTTGATGATGCTGCATGAGAAAGTGAGGATAGTAAAGACAACCAACCAGTCAAGTGCCCAACGCAAATCAGAGAGGAGATTGAGTGTGTGAGAGAGAAAGAACTAGTTTGAAGAGTTCAACCGACTAGAGTGAGGCAACTGATAGCTTGTTATTTAGTCTGATAGAGGTGTGCACCATTGGTGATTGAACTGGAAAAGAAGAGCAACATAAGATTGCAGTGAAGAAGTAGTAAGTTAAGAACCGACAACAATCAGATAGCAGACAACTAACTGAGTGAAGAAGAATGGTGGTGGCTACCAGTAGTGTGTAAGAGAGGAAGGAGAACTGACAGAGAGCATGACCAATAGAGAAGAAGAAGAGGCTGAAACGATAAGGGTGCAATAAAGAGTAAGGTTACAACAGTGAGAAGGTGAGAAAAGAACCGATAGAGACTTGGATAGAGGAGAATCGATGAAGAGATTTGCATAAGAGTTACAAAGTTCTTTTGTAACAAGGATATTACTTTTGTACCTAATATATGTTTATAGTAGATCACTGAGTTGGAGCTTGGTGTAGGTGTTGGTGCCCTAAAATCAGGGGTTGGTGCTTCTTGGGTTGGTGTCCTAAAGCAAGAGTGGTCCTCCTTGGGTTGGTTCCCTAAACATTGTAACTGAGGTTTTCATTACGAGGCTAGATTAGAGTAGTGGTCTCCAACAACATTTCTCACCAAGGTTTTTCCCATCTTGGGTTTTCCTCGCACATCTGGTGTTATGAGATGTCCATTTTATGTGTGATTACTTTTGTGTTATCCTCTCATCTAATCAACATGTCTGCTTTATGTTATATTAGATAACTGGTGTATACACATAAGATAGAAAAGGGTAAAGTTTTGGAAACCATTGTTTCACCCCCTTCCCCCCTCTCAGTGACAATCTAGTGTTCAACAATAAAATATGTCCAACACCTATTATTTATATTTGTCCTATAATGGTGATGTTGAAGGTGCAATTTTCAATTTCTATTTCAAAAGAATATGCAAGTTGTGGCATGCGAAAATATGGCATCATTTGATGTAGCTAAATAATTGTGATAACTTATTTGTTTGAGGAAGATCAACACCTTCAATAAGATTTTCTTTGATAGAGACAAACATATGCTACATTTTTTTCATGGCTGTGTGCAATGATGGGTCCGCTCTACACATGTGCAAAAGCACAAAACATAGAAGACACTCATTCGTTAACCATTAAGAAATCGAAGTGTTATCTAATCTAGAAAACACAAATAATCTGTTTCAAGAGTTGTCTTTGAAAAATGTCCTACACCAAATCAATTATTAGTTTGAATAGAGTCTTCTCCCCACAAATGCCAAATGTTGTACAAACCATCAGTAACCCAAAAAATGAAATCTGAAAATTAGATGAATAGTATGAACACAAAGACTGAAATCAAATGTTATACCTAGCATTCTGATCAAACAACTATGCAGAAATATGTCACAACTATGTAGAAACAACATGAAACTACACAAAAATGAGCATGAAACTACATAGAAAGGGCTCACAAGTAAGTAGGATTAGAGAACATCCATAGATCAAAAATTCAGAATCATTGAAAAGACAAATTTTGTCAAATAAAAGACGAATCTGACCATAAAAACCTTAATTTTGTTAAAACTAACCCTAATTGACCCCAAAATTAACCATGATAACAATTCATCACTCAAAATTAAGCCATTATGAGGTCAAATGATGCGTATTGATGTGATTTAAAACCTTACTTTGCCAAAATGCAGGTTTTGAAACCGTTTAGAATAAAATGCAAACTTTTTTCCTTAGAAACCCTAATTAGGTTATATTGCTAAATTTGATGTTCATTCCTTTCCTAAGTAGGTTATGTGTGTTTATTTATCTACCTAAAACCCCAATTACATTAAATATGGTCAATTTACCTTAATATTGAGAAAATTTTATTCATTTAAGCCATTACTTAGTGAGATTTGAGAGTTCTATTTTAACCTTTTGCATAAAAGAAAGTGTGAAAAATTATTGTTCTTTGATCCCAAAACCTAATTAAACTATGTGAATTCATTTTAAGCCATGATTATTCCTTCAAAATACCAATTTAAGCTTGCATGTAAGAAACACATCAAAAACTGCAAATTGGAAGCCCCTGAGATAACTACGTAGGTCTAGGCTACAGGGGCGTAGGTCTGGGATACAACTGCATAGATCTAGCCTTTAATTTCTCCAAAATTCATATCAATTGTGTATAAGAAGGCTTCAAGTGGGTAGGTTTTGGTTTCAAGTGCATAAAAGTGTTAACAAAGGCCCTAAGAGGCTCAATTTGATGAAATTAGGACCTACAATCACTCAAAACATTCAAACATAGATTAGAGGAAGCATGTTCATGTCAGGTTCATCAAAAAATGTCATGGTTAGAATTTAAGAAAAGATAATTCATGAAAGAAATTTTACAACCACAAAAAACTAATCATGAAATAGATCCTAATCACAATCAATAGGGATGCAAAGACTAAATGAAACATCAAAATATGCAAACCCTAGCACAAATCATTCCCTTCACATGGCTCCATTGTCTTTCTTTCTCCTTAAATCGAATGTATATGGCTCTCAAAAACAAATGTAAGTGTTTTAAAAATAATATGATAGCAAGATGATGACAATGATGATGGAATTCAAACTGCATAAGGATACTCGAAATGTGGTTGTTGAAAATGAGGAAGAGACCCTCAATTTATAGACTTTCAAAAGGCACTTTGGATAGATGAGATTGAATAAATTCAGTGATGATGATTGACTTCATGAAGCACAGTTATGGCTGATTGAGAGAAAATTATGGAGGGAAATTTTCCATTTGAAAATGAGGAAAGTGAAAAGGCTAGAAAAAAAGGAGGGAAGCTAGAAAAGAGGAGATGAAGCTAGAAAAGAAGAGGAGAAGTGAGGATAATTTAACAAATATTTATTTATTAATTTATCCCACAAATCTCATAATTAGGCAATTAAATAAATGGTATTTAATTGTAAAATAGAAAAATGGAATTATGATAATGAACTAATTCATAAGTCCTAAAACAAATTCATTAGGAAAAGGGAGAAATAATTGAAAAATTATTAAACCCTAGATAGAAAAGGAAATGAAATAGGTCAAACGATGTCATGACAAGATCAACATGATTAATGATAAACATGGAAATGATCAATCGAAAGGATTAATAAAGACCAAGAATTGATCAAATTGATAAGGATAGGGACCGATGATAAATCAATAAAAAATGACAAGGATTGATGACGAGTAACAAAGATTGATATGTTAAATGATAATGATTGGCAATTGATAAGGGATCAATGACTAATAGATCAAGATTGATAGAAATTAATGATGGAGATTGATGGTTAACAACTGATAGGGATCGATGACGAATCAATCAAGATTGATAGAAACTGATAATGGTTGAAAATGATACAAATTGATCCAAATTGATTGACAATTGATTGAAAGAGGACTGATATTGAAAATGATTGAAAACAACCCTAACTAACATCGATTAGGGTTAAATGATGTTCTATTGATATGAAAGGTTGATCATGATCATAGATTGAGAACTGTGATTGACATCGAAAGGACCTGAGTCAAATTCAAGAAAATGGGATCGAATAGGAAAATAAAGTAGAAGAATGACACAATGTTAACAAATGATAAAGATCAAATGTGTAACATAGAGGAAGTGTTAAAAAGTACCAAAAACTAATGATAGGAAGCACAAACATGTTAAAGTATGACACCACAAGCATAATCCATTTTTAGGTGCCTACAACAAGATAAATCCAAAGCATTCCAATTAGGTTGAAAATTTGAAAGGGCATCTTGAAAGAGTCCAATGGCGAAGATCCGTAAGGATACCAATGGTTGGTAGCATACAAACATATCTCCAAGTAGGACATAGTAAGCTAATGTCACTACATGACAAAAAATTGAATACAATATGTGTACCTGACCTATCAAAAGACATAATATAGAAGAGATAGATACTTGATATGTAGGAGAGGTATAACAGTTATAAAATGAGTGTATGCATAGAAAAGAGTAAAAAAAATATGAGAGGATATTTTATGAGAGATGAATATATACAAAAGGAAAAGTGTAAAGAAAATATGAGAGGATATTGTATGAGAGATGAATATATACAAAAAGACTCATTATATATCTATATCTATATATGTGTGTGTGTGTGTGTGTGTGTGTGTGTGTGTGTGTGTGTGTGTGTGTGTGTGTGCGCACTACAATCCAATACAATTTTTGAATATTCTTTCCTTCATATTACATTAAGGAATAAATACAATATTAAAAGAGAATAGGGATTAGAACTGTGGTTGTGCTCCTTTGGTCAACAATGGGAAAATAAATAATGATCTATATAGACTATAAATTGATTTAGTTTTACAAACACATTAAGTTACTTTAGTTTTAAAAACACATTAAGTTATATTAGAGATGCCACCATAAGTGGTCATCATATCTGTAATGCCCGCCAAAATACCCTAGAGAAACTAAGCATCTAACATACTAATGGAGATAAATTTTTTTTAATGTCTATGATCAAATAATGCAACTCATAACATCTCCATCTGATTACATTCATTAACCAATTAACCATTATGAAAAATGCATTATTACACATTTCATTAATTTACGCATGCGGAAATAATCATAAGCAACATTAATCTTCTCTAGGGTACTTCAACGTCATTACTTAATTAACTATCATAATGACATCCTACTCACATGGTAATCACATTCCATTCTAACTTAATGCATTATATCCATTTACTAACTATGAGATATGCAATCTAATATGATATTTTTCCAATATGACATGCATACTATTCTAACATCTTTCTAGCATGATACATTTAACCATTTCATCTAATCCTATTATCCATCATTCTCATTAACACTAATCCATTCATTAAGGTTCCTTCTCATTTCAATCACATCCTAATCATTTCATAGAATTCAATTTCAACCAATAAAATTAAGCCATAATATAAATCTAGTATAATTCATTTACCAATACACTTAAGGAAATCTCTTCCATTCTATAAGTACAATGTGATACATCATATAGTCTTATTACAATCCATGACATAATCCTAAATTCCAACTACTACCTTCTTACAAATACAATTACATAAAATACATCATGAGCATAGCTCTTCCTATTACAAGATCCCAACTACTTCATACAAGAATATTAAATAAAATTAATTCCATCACATTCATTACATAAATCTGCTACAAGGTACATCCATAATCATCATGAAGAAGAATCTACATCCACGCAAGAATAATCCAAGAGAAAATCCCAATGGCTAAAAATCACCAACCACCCGACCATGTGGAACCAAAGGAACCACACACCATGCTAGGAGATGCCACACACTCTAAACCTAAGCTGGCATCTATAACCAAAGAGACTAACCACACAAGGACTCTCATGCAAGAACCAATCACAAATCAACAAGAATAAACTCCCAGAGGCATGCAACTCAATAAGACATAAATGCAACCAATAAGGCTTAATCATAAATCATCAAGGAACACATGTAGGGGTGAAGTGTCATCACATGCCATCCTCAAAACATAACAACATAAGGTACTAGTCTGATAGACATGTGGAGCCATTTCAACCTATGAGAGATCAAGGGAGAATGAATTTCCATAACAATGGCCTTCACAAGCTTATCCTAAAACATCGTCCCTAGGATCAAGTCATGAGGCTCACATCAATTTTATCTTTATTAATGAATCTAACTACCCAGCCCATTTATTATTAGGTTATCGCTTATTTACAAATCATGGTAAACTCCTAATGTGCCTGGTGGTCTAGAATTCATGCATCCTTACAAGGAACCTCATGCAAGCCTATCTCTCATGACCCCGATCATTAAAAGGAAGCTCACTCCCCCTAAAATGGTCCAATAAGAAAATACAAGAGGCTATAAACCATAATGAAATATGAAAATATAACATTCATATGCATCCAAGAACATCCACACATACTAATGCAACATACACAACGCTACAACAACATCAAATATAATGAATGAGCCTCTTGGCCAACAATAAACAAAGACATATCAAGTCATCAAATCTGCTGTAAGTGAAAGTAAATCCACAACAAGGCCAACTCACTTGTTGGTCTAAAACAACAACACAAAATGTACTCATCAATCCATGGCACATCAACATGGAGAGAGTAAGCTTCCACAATAACATAGGGAAGTAAATATACATAAAACCATCAAATTACATTGAAACTTATCAAAGCCAAATCTGGAAAATATTAGCAGACCTTAATAAAGCCTTTTGTACAAAAATCTAATAGGAAAAATACCACAGAAATGAGAAAAAATGAGAGAATAGTTAGCACAGACAGTTTAGCGCTTTTGTCTGGCAGTTTAGTGCTTTTACATATTAAAACAACACTTTTACAATATAATTCAACGCATTTACATTATGAAACAACGCTTCTATATTATGGAACAACGCTTTTGCAGAGAAACAACACATTCACATTATGAAACAACACATTCACTGCGCAGGTTAGCGCAAGCATGAAACATAACAACACAAATACATGATAAAACAACACATATGTTAAAACAATGCAAATACATAAATTTCCACAAAAAACTCAAAAAACTTTTGACAAAAATATAAAATCATAAACTTAACCGAATTTCACGAAACAAGGACCAACAACGTCGCCTAGAGAAGAAGAATAAATGGGTACAAACAAAATAAATCAAACTAACTTCAAATCAAAATATTGACAAAGTTTTCCTTCACGACAATCTCATAGAGAGTTCTAGAAAACACATACGAAACCTCCAAGCAATCTAGTAAGACACCCACACAAGTATTCACACTCAGGAAAGGGGATTTTTAAACACCCAAACAAACCAAATCAAATCACAGGGAGAGAAAAAGAATCACAAAGGAAAAACTTGTTGAGCTGTGAACGACATTGTCTGAAAACCATAATATATTTTTCCAACAACTATATAAAACACCATATAATATTAAGTTTTTCCTAAATGTTATTTTCAAAAATATATTAAAACCATTGAATAAGTATATTTTATTTCAACCCATCTCCCGCAAACAATATGCAGACACAAAGCATATAGGGAAGCCATTAAAATCAAAATTACGAAGGAACAACACTCCAACCTGCAACCCGTGTAAATAAATGTAGCTGAGGAAGAGCTCCCCACAAAGCCAAGCCAAAATCAAACCAAGCTCCAGCCAAAATCCAAGTGCAAAATTGAAAGCCAAAAGAAAATACTTGCAGGAAAATTTTTAGAGAATAGCCAACCCGAAAATCATCACGAGAATGAAAATAAAAAGCAAACAATAACCAAAACCCTAGCTTCAATCTTGACCAATCAAAAAATTCCATTTTGGAATAAATTTTACCAACCTCACCATATATTATGATTTATTCTCCCATTTTGAATTTAGCCAATGAGAGTAAAGGGTAGGTATAGTAAATATAAAATATGCTTATACACCATGTGGAGAATGTTTTATTATTTTATTTTAAAGTGTTTATACACCCCACTTAAGAAATAAAGGTCAAACTATTAAATAAACATAATCTATACATATAATTAATCAAATGGGGATTAAATAAACCAAAAGCTCATAAAATAAATTAAAGAACCAAATAAACATTAAATATCAAATAAATACTAAACCATAGGAAATTAAATAAATAATTAAATAATCAAATACCAATAAAGGTTAAATCACAAATATATTAAATAAATATTAAACAGCCGTAAAGCTTACTAGCAAATATTAAATGATCATAAAATCTATAACATTAAATATCAAATAATTAAATACTCACAACTACTAAATTAAATACATTAAAATAAATATTATTAAATATAAAACCACACATCAAGAGTCACACAATTAATCTAAACATACTCAAATAAATCAACCATCACTAAACATACTCACAATACTGAAAAGACCCACTTACTAACTGACATGGCGAATTATGCTAAGATGCTAATGACTCACATTGAACAACTTAGATCTAGAGTATGTGAAGGGAGCTCATGTCATCTTTGAACCACATAAGCCATTGGAATTAAAGACACGCTCAAACCTGTGAAGCCGGGTGGAGTCAATGTGTGGTACCTGCAAAATCATGCAACCACAAAACAACGAAACAATATTGTTGAACATGAAGTACCATTGAGAGGGGGGTGAATCAGTGCTTCCTAAACTATTTTCACTTTTAAAGCAACTTCAGAATACCAGTTGTTATCTTAAGCACTAAACAATCAAACCAGTAAAGTAAATGAGGAAACCAAATAAGAGAATCACACAAATGCAACCCACAAAACCAGATGTACGAGGAAAACCCAATATGGGAAAAATGTCGATGAGAAATGTTGCTGGAGACTACTGCTCCAATCCAACCTTACAAGTAAAACATTGGATTACAAAGATTTAGGGTACCAACCCAAGGAGCACCAACCACTTTTGATTTAGGGCACCAACCCAAGGAGCACCAACACCTACACCAAGCTCCAACTTGATGATGTATATTGGAATACAATTTAGATACAATTAAGGCTTTTTGTTGCAAATGAATTCTGCAACTCTTGATCAAATAGGTCTCTGCCGATTAACAGTCTTCTCTTCTTTACTGGATCTCACACTACTGGTTAACAGCTTGCTCTCTCTGATTCTTGATCTCTCTTCTCTTTCTCTCACAATGTCAAAAACATACTATGTCATACTTGGATGCCTTCTTGATCACTCACACTTCACCAGTTTTCTCAACTGTTAGACCTACTATAGTTATACCTGTACTTTATCACTGCTAGTTAAACCCTCTCACCAGTTTGCTTGTTAACACACTTGGCAACTTAGAATAAACTCTAAGGGAGATGATTATTCTCTGTACTCAAGATCTCTTCACTCTTCTTCTTCTCCTCAAGCCTCAACCTTTTCTATTTTGATCTCATGTATTTATAATCATGGATTCCCGCCAAGAATACATTCAAACACTGCCATGTTAGGTTTTCCTTCTCCAACTCGATCCGAATCCGATTTGATTTGATCTACTTTTTAGGGATAAGATCTTCATGACATCGATCAATCATCAACAAAGCTTCACATTCCAATGTGTGTTTTCTAAATCTGGAGGTCTGCACCATGCTTTTCTCTATCATTCGCCATTAATGGCTTTGCTATTTCCTTCGCCAAATAGGTACGAAGATCAAATATTCTTGCAGGATCAATGCAGTTGCTTTTCCAGCTTGCCTTCCTTGAGCTGTAATCCTCTGGTATCCTTCGTGACTTGTACGTTCCTCATAAAAGCCCCAGTTTATGCCATACTAGTAAGCCTTCTTTACTGGTAGATAACACAAGTCACATTTTTTGACAACCTTCCTTCTATCTTTCTCTTCTTATACCTGTCACCTTTTCTTACTTACCGGTGACCTAGCCAAACTGGTTGACATCAATGACAACTTTATGCCAAATTGCCAACAATCTCCCCCTTTGTCATTGATGTCAACTTATTGCAAGACACTTCATACCAGTGCATTTCTTCCCCTTTGACACAATGACAAAATGAACTATACACTCCCCCTTTGACTGCTAGGAACTCCCCCTCAACCATATAAATCATTTCTTTCTCAAGTGCATAAGACATACGACACAACTCCCAACTTATGTCGTAGGTACTCAAAGGGGCTTATGGGTAAGGGTTTGGTGAAAATGTTTGCTACTTGTTCTTCGGTAGGAACATAGTCCATCTTTACTTCTTTTCCTTCAACCTTCTCTCTAAGAAAATGATACTTGATGGCTATATGCTTTGTCCTGGAATGCATCACCAGATTATTTGCTATGTTGATTGCACTCGAATTATCACACCGGATGAGAATAGGATCAGTGATGTCCACCTATATGTATTTGAGGGTCTACTTCATCCAAAGCACCTGAGAGCAGCAACAATGTATTTTGCTTCAGTAGTTGATAGAGAGACTGAGTCCTGCTTCTTACTATGCCATGAGACCAACCAGTCACCTAGGTAAAATGCACCACCACTTGTGCTTTTTCAGACATCAATGCAACCTGCCCAATCAGCATCAGTGTATGCTTCCAAGATGAATTCCCCTTGTTTAGGGTACCATAATGCATAACTAAGTGTTCCTTGTGGGTGCCTAAAGATTCTGCTTACAACATTCATATGTGACTGCTTAGGGGCAGCTTGAAATCTGGCTACCATGCACACTGCCTGTACTATATCTGGTCTAGAAGTAGTTATATACAATAAACTACCTATCATGGATCTATACAAAGATTAGTCCACCACCGATGATTCATCATTCTTTCTTAATTTACTTCCGGTCACCATGGGGGTACTTATCAGTTTGCAATCTTCCAGTTGAAATTTATTCAACATTTCATTTGCATACTTGATTTGTGAGATAAAGATTCCCTTATCTTGTTGTAATATTTGCAAACCAAAGAAGTATGTCAATTCACCAAGCATTGACATCTCAAATTCTGACTGCATCTGATCAGCAAATTCTTTTTAAAGGGTGTCCTTATTGCCTCCAAAAATAATGTCATCCACATACACAACCAGAATGATCATGTGGTTTCCATCTTTCTTTATGTACAAATTACTGTCAGTACTCCTCTTTTTGAATCCCTGCTCCTTTAGGTACTGATCTAATCTTGAATACAATGCTCTAGGAGCTTTCTTTGAACCATATAGGGCCTTCTTCAACCGACACACAAATGTTTCATCATCATGTAGCAAAAACCCTTTTGGTTGCTTCATGTACACTTCTTCCAAATTTCCATTTAGGAAGGAAGATTTTACATCCATTTGATATACTTTATAACCCTTGTAGGCAGAAAAGGCTAGAAACATCCTAATTACTTCTAATCTAGCTACCGGTGCAAATATTTCTTCAAATTCAATTCCCTCTACCTGAGAGTATCCTTTGCATGCTAGTCTAGCTTTATGCCTAATAATTTTACCTTCTTCATTCATCCTATTCTGGTAGACCCATTTAGTGCCAATAATGTTATTGTCTTCCGGTCTAGGGACTAATTCCCAAGTCTTGTTCTTCTCAATTTGTTGTAGTTATTCTTTGATGGAATCCATCTATCCTTGTCTTTTGCTAGCCTCATTGAATGTTATAGGTTCTACTTTAGTCATGAGGCAGAAGTTGACTTGTTTATCATTTCGGGCAAGTCTTCTTCTAGTCGGCACACCATCACTCTTATTTCCTATAATTTTCTCTTTCGGGTGATTCAACTGCACATATTGGTTGGGAGCCTTCTTGGATGCTTCTTCTATTTCATTGTTTGACTGAGCTTCCTCACCTTCATCATCGAAATTATCATACCGGTTAACCTATGGTTGACTTCCTTTGTGTATATCCTCATCAACTTTTACATGCACACTCTCAATGACTCTTCTTAGTCTTTTGTTTTAGTATTTGTAGGCCTTGTTGTTAGATGAGTAGCCAAGGAACATTCCTTCATCACTCCTGGAGTCAAAACTACCTAGACCATCCATATCTCTTTTGATAAAACACTTACTTCCAAATGCTCTGAAGTATTTGAGTGATGGCTTCCAATCATACCACAACTCATAAGGTGTAATTCTATTGTTTGTTCTTAATTGAACCTGATTCAAGGTATATGTAGTAGTATGGACAACTTCCTTCCAATATGTGTTTGGCAAACTGACCTCATTTAACATGGTTCTACTCATCTCCTTAACTGTCCCGTTCTTCCTTTCTACCACACCATTTTGTTGTGGTGTCCTAGGGGTTGAGTATTGCATTCTAATTCCATGTTTTTCACAATAATCTTCAAACTCATTTGATGTGAACTCTCCACCCTAGTATGATCTTAGACATTTTAACTTGCACCCACTTTCTTTCTCCACCATCTTCCTAAAGATCTTGAATCTGTCAAATGCTTGTGACTTATCTTGCAGGAAGGTGACCCATGTCATTCTTGAGTAATCATCAATAAAGAGCATGAAATATCTTTCACCGGAAAGAGGTCTTGTCCTAGTTGGACCACACAGATCTGTATGCACAATTTCAAGTGGTCTTGAGATGTCGTGCTCTTTTGTCCTAAAGCTCACCTTAGTTTCCTTTCCTTTCACAGATTCATCACAAAATGTGCTTACCGGTTTGATTATGGGTGGAATATTCCTCATACACCCCTTTGTGCTCACTACAACTAAATTATCAAAGTTTATGTGGCTTAATCTTTGGTGCCACAACCAACTTTCATCAACCTATCCTATCATGCATTGGGACTCATATAATTCCTTCAGATTATAAACATTGCCATATGTTCTCTTTCCTTCTGCCACAACTTGACCGGTGCTGTCTTTCTTTATCTGACAACTAGTTGAGTCAAAGGAGAATTTATAACCTTTGTCACACATCTGACTCACACTCAACAGATTGTGCTTTAGGCCTTCCACATAATATACATCACGCGCCTTCAATTTTCCATCAATACTTACAATACCTTTTCTTTTTATCTTGATGGATGAGTTGTCTCTGAATCTTACTGAACCACCTTTCTAGTCTTCAAGTTTGATAAATTTCTTTTTATCACCAGTCATGTGGTTGGAACAACCACTGTCTACCACCCATAGATTTTTCCTTTCAGCATGTAAGGTAGTCTACACTATTAGACTTGATTCTACCTTTTCTTTTTCTTTCTCAACCCATACCGGTTTGGTTTCCTTCTTCTTGTTAGCTGCTATTTTGTGCTCCGGTTCAACTTCTAGTCCTTGATCAGGATTTATCTTCTGCTTGATCTTCCCATTTTTACAAAACTTTTCTCTATGTCCATACTCTTGACAGTTATAGCATTTCACATTTTCATTTAAAGATAAATCCTTAAAATTATTGTAGGGCACCGGTTTGTCCTTCCTACATTCAAAACTCCTATGACCATATCCATTGTATTGATCACATACAACATTCATATCCCAAAGTGCATTAAATGGATTTATACTTTCATAACTCATATAGGGTTTATTGGTTAATTTACAGTCAACTATTCTATGACTAAATTTGTTACATCGGTAACAATAACTATGAAAGTTAGAAACATACCAGTTAGGTTTCCTTGGTCCTGTAAAGGACTACCTCATCGGGGGTCTTCCCTTCATGCTGTTGACTCTGGTGAATCCTTCATGGTCAACTCTTACATTTCTCCTTGGATCTGCATGTCGGTACAATGAGTGAGGCCTCCGGTTCATTGCTTGTGTCTACCAATTTGTGTGGCAATTTAGAACAACATCTGCATATGTCTTTTTACCGGTATCCTTGCTTACATTGAATGTCTTCTTTTCTTCACCTTCATTTTAAGAGGTTAAATTTATTTCTTTACCAGATGTGTCTTTTCTATTTGAAGTTTGACCTTCTTCAAAGCCTAAGACACCAGTATCTTTAGATTGCTTCTGTTTGCTCAACATCTTGTCTAAGGCTTCAATGTTGCCTTCATATTTGCTTCTTACTTTTATTTCTTCCTTACTTTCTTCAAGCTCCTTTTTGAGCTTCACTATTTCTGCTTCCAGATCTTGATGCTCCTTTTCCTTCTTCATTAGATCAAAGGATGTAACTTCACATATCCTCTTGAATTCTTCTAACTACAGTTTTAAGTCAGATATAACTTGATTGGACTCATCCAGGGATTTCTTCAAGAGACCTTGTTCATCTACTGCAACAAGCTTGACCTTCTTGAGTTCTCTTCTTGTTTTACTTAGTTCCTCAAGAGCACTTATAAGCTCTCGTTATACATCCACTATAGCCTCGATATCCTCTTCTTCCTCATCTTCACCAACCAGTTCATCAAGTGCCATAAAGAGATTAACTTTTCTGTCACTCTCATGGTAATCATCTTCTGATGCACTTTCTTCATATGTGGTATCATCCTCAATAGTATAGAGGCTATTATGCTTTCGATAGCCTCTCCTTCCTTTCTGGTAGACATTTCTTTCTTTATCTTTACCAGCAGATCTGCTAAAACCTCTTGACTCATCTCCACCGGTTTCATTATAAGGACATTTTGCAGCAAAGTGTCCAACTTTACTATAGTTGAAACATTTTAGTGGTAGCTTTCCTTTATACTTACTAGACCCTCTTTAGCTTTTTCACAAAGTTTACTACCTTTTCATTAGAGTCTTCACTGGATCCTTTATGACTAGCTACTTCTTTGCCCTTCTGGGTGGTGTTGAACGCTACCTCTTTCCTTAAGGAAGCATCACTAATTATTCTCATTTCATAGGCTGTTAGTGAGCCAAATAGCTCATCCATTGAAAATATCTTCATATCCTTGGCTTCTTCTATGGTAGACACCTTTGTATCATACTTAGGTGTAAGGGACCTAAGTACCTTCTTTACAAGGATCTCATCTGCAATTTCTTCACGAAGCCCTTTGATGCTATTCATAGTTTCATCAAATTTGTGAAGGTAGTTTGCAATCTTTTCATCATCCTTCATCTTGATGCCTTCAAATTGGCCCCTTAGTGCTTGCAACTTTGCCTCTCTGACTTTTGCATCTCCTTCGAATAACCTCTACAATTTATCCCAAGTCTCCTTGGCTGATGCATAGTGCATGACTTTGACAAAATCATTATTAGACAACCCGCTCAAGATAGCATGTTTGGCATTTGCATTGTTCTCATACTCCTTCTTGGCATTTGGATCAGAACACTAGGAACAACATACCCATTCTTGACAGACATCCACACATCAAAACCAAGGGAGGAAATATAGGTCTCCATTCTTCTGCTCCAGAAGGCATAGTTGGATCCATCAAACATGGGGGCTTTTGAGGAAGCAGACTCATTTCTTGCCATTGTGTTCTAATTCCAAAATCTAAATAAGGCTTAAAAATAAATTAGGAACCTAAGCTCTGATACTAATTGTTGAACATAAAGTACCACTGAGAGGGGTGTGAATCAATGGTTCCTAAACTATTTTCACTTTTAAAGAAACTTCATAATATCGGTTGTTATCTTAAGCACTAAACAATCAAACCAATAAAGAAAATGGGGAAACCAAAGAAGAAAATCACACAAATGCAACCCACAACACCAGATGTACGAGGAAAACCTAATATGGGAAAAACCTTGGTGAGAAATGCTGCTGGAGACTACTACTCCAATCTAGTCTCACAAGTAAAACACTGGATTACAAAGATTTAGGGCACCGACCCAAGGATCGCCAACCCCTTCTGATTTAGGGCACCAACCCCTGCACCAAGCTCCAACTTGATGATTTTTATTGGAGTACAATTTAGATACAGTTAAGGCTTCTTGTTGCAAATGAATTCTGCAACTCTTGATCAAATAGGTCTCTACCGGTTAACAATCTTCTCTTCTTTATTGGATCTCACACTACCGATTAACAACTTGCTCTCTCTGATTCTTGACCTCTCTTCTCTTTCTCTCACATTGTCAATAACACACTGTGTCATACTTGGATGCCTTCTTGATCACTCACACTTCACCGGTTTCTCAACTGTTAGACCTGCTACAGTTATACTGACACTCTATCATTGCCGGTTAAACCCTCTCACTAGTTTGCTTGTTAACACACTCTGCAACTTAGAATAAACTCTAACGGAGATGATTCTTCTCTATACTCAAGCTCTCTTCACTCTTATTCCTCTTTTCAAGCCTCAACCTTTTCTGTTTTGAGCTCATGTATTTATAATCATGGATTTTTGCCAAGAATACATTCAAACACTGTTGTGTTAGGTTTTCCTTCTCCAACTCGATCCGAATCCGATTTGATTTGATCTGCTTTTCTAGGGATAAGATATTCATGATATTGATCAATCATTAGCAAAGCTTTGAATTACAATGTGCATTTTCTTAATCTAGAGGTTTGCACCATGCTTTTATGCTTTTGTCTATCATTCACCATTAATGGCTTTTCTGTTTCCTTTGCCAAACAGGTATGAAGATCAAATCTTCTTGAAGGATCAGTGCAGTTGCTTTTCCAACTTTCCTTCCTCGAGCCGCAATCCTCTGGCATCCTCTGTGACTTGTGGGTTCCTCATAAAAGCCAACCTGCTTGCATATTTGTTACATCGATGCACACTCCACTGACCTATGTATTACCTCCACCTGGCATCCAGCTGTCATGCTTGTCGACATCCACGTTTGCTTGGATTCCTATGTCAGTTTGACATACTTTGTTGACCAAGGTTGACTACCGGTTTAGTTTATGTTACCGTTATGACCATCAAACATCCTCTTTGTTCTATTTATTGGTTGTTGTGCCTTTATAACAACAAACACCCTTCATCCCAGTTTATGCCTTACCGATAAGACTTCTTTATCGATAGATGACACAAGTCACATTTACCGGTAGCCTTCCTTTTGTCTTGCTCTTCTTATACTTGTCACCATTTCTTACTTACTGGTGACCTAGCCAAACTGATTAACATCAATGACAACTTTATGCCAAATTGCCAACAAATATATGCCTATATATCATAACAGACATGTGATAGGGAATCACAACAACATGTCCCACTCACAATGAGTGATGTGACATCGTCCCTCTCATGAAGACAGTCATACAATAGTCAAACACATCTCATCATACGTAATCATGAAATAGGGTTAGTGAAATCACAATCATAATCAAAACCATGATAAATCTTATCTATCGATAATCCATCACATAGTAAGCATATGGAATCCATCAAGCACATATATCCATCAAATCACCTGATCAATAGTGATAGTATCAATATCCATGTAGATCATCAAAATAGCATATGTCCAATAGTGTCTAACATCAATAATAAGTAACTGAAACACATGAGTAATCATCATCCAAATCATCAAATATAGTCTAGATAAGTCTACCAAGCATTAAATAGAAGTCAACTCTAGTCAAAATAGGTCAAGTCAAGGGTGGACACTAGAATATCTCCATAATTTTTTGTAATCATGAACAAGAAGTAAAGTTCTAATTCCTAGTAGAAGATCTCTTAATTCAACCTTTAGTTTAAAACCTTCTCATTGTGTTTGATGCATTTGAAAATGAGATAACATTTTGGGTAGAATTTTATATATTATATGTAGAACTCAATTTAATATTTTTCAAGCCTTATAGAGTGATAAGATAATTATATATTTACACTTGTAAAATGGACTCCAATATGGCCTTTGGAACTTGTGTGTAGCACATAAGTAAGAAGAAAAAATAATATTAGAGGCTCATTTTAACAAGGTTACATTGGATAATTCAAAGTTAATAAAACCTTTAGAGTTCTAAAAAGCTATTTCTACTTGTCATACTTTTGATTAGATGTTATTAAATTCATCCAATCTTAAATCACATGTGTCATAGACAAACTAGTTTAAAAAAAACAAGATGTGTACATACCTTTGTTGGGTTTGATAATTAATAAGGGATATCTTTTCATAGATTTTCTACCTAGTCATACTACTACTAAAAGAGGTAATGACTATATGTATGTAGCATAGATAGATTTTGTAAGATGACAATTCTTACATTTTATAAAAAAAACCATTTAATCTTTAAAAAAATCAATATTTCTAGAATGTAATGGTTTATTTTGGATTACTATCAACAATCATTCAAATCCATTATTGTTGAGCCATTTCTAAAAATAAATTTGGTATCGTTGATGGACACAAAGTTAGAATAGTCTAGACCAACTTCCATTCATAAAGTTTAATGGACAAACTAAAGTAGTAAGAAAGAAGATAGTGCACCTTATTTGTATATATAATTTCAATAATCAACACACATGGGATGAAACATTTCCTTTCACTTAACATAGCTATATCATATCTCTACACAACTCTATAGTTCACAATCCATTTTAGGCTAGCTTAGCTTTCCAATTGCTGACACCCATTGATGTAGCTTATCATGTGCCATCATCCATAGTGAAAACTCCTTCAACTCAAAATGAAGTTGAAAAATATGTTAAATTCATTAAGAAAATTTAATAGATAGAGTAGATTTTGCAAGCTATCCTTTCAAACATATTTATACTAAGTGAAAAAAAGAGCATGCCAAACACTACACACCACACACCTTTTAAGTTGCTGATTTGACAATAATTACATTTAAATAGAAGTATTTACTCACAAGAACTCACCATATATTTCATCCAATTAAATATGTTCCCTACTCTATCACCAAGCAAGAGATAATGTTTTTGAGCTCAATCTTGTTTCTTACACATGCAACCTTTTTTGAATAGAGAAATCCTAAACGATTACTACCTACATTAGTTGGACTCTCCCGATTTAAGATATATAATTAATTTCCAATTTAAATATACATGGATTATGGTTCACCTATAGATACTAATAAAATCAGTTACAGCAAAATTAAATAAACAAATTCTAAAAAAAGTGGGTCATAGAAATGCAAAATTTTCATTGTTTTCCACATCTAATTGTGTAGTCACATAATGGAGGTAATTGCTATTAAAGGAGGGGAAACTAATCTAGGAGAAGAAGAAACACAAAGGAGTTGATAACTATCACAACTCACACATGGTTTGCACCGCTTTTTCAACAACATAGTTGTCATAAGTCCAAAACATATCGTAGAAGCATGATAGCACGATTCCTCTCCAAAATCATTTCTCAAATTTATGGTTGAATATTTTAATAGATCTATTCTACGCAATAAGTTGCAATATACTATTCTCAAATAATGAAAACAAGGATGAACCTATGTAGGATTCAATGGAGTGACAAGCAATCTAATAAGTATTGAGTTGTCTATCACCTTCCTATATGCATATTAGTGTATAAACTGCAATTCATAGTTGGTTATAGGTATAACAAGAGGATGGGATATTCATTCATGATAAATTTAATCTCAAATATTGTTTATGAATATTATAGAAAATTGCTTTACATGTTATAATTCTCATTGTAGTGTCTAAAGTTGTTATGTTATTCATATTCCCCTAGCTTTTTGTACTTTGATATAGTTTTTGGCTTCTATTATATGCTTTCACCATAACACATTTACTTTGATAAGCATGCACATCCTCAAGGCATCAACTTGGAATAGGTATTCCATACACCCATAAACTTGTGAATTGTATCTCATTTATTTTCATTGATAATACCAATATATACTTTTATTGTCTCCACGAACTAGGTTTATGGTCAAAATGAAAAAAAAAAACATCCAAAAAAAAAAAACTATGGCACATGACTTAATTGCAACAAATTATTAGATATTTGTACTTTGTCAATAAATCATCCATCAATAAGTATTATAATACCAAGATTTTTAGATTAAAGAAAATGTAAAAAACTTAAAGGGATCTTATCTTTTTTTTATTGGCGAACACAATAAGCCTCTATAATTGCTCAATATTTATATTCTACTCTAGTTATTAATGCATGCAAGTAACAATAATAGTCATAGTTTATGCATGTGATTAAATTGCACCATTTTACTAAATAGTAGATGAATATCCTATCCAATTTGAAAACTTATCAATAACATCTAAACTTATCCTATGCACAACTGATGATTTCAATTACAACAATTATATATCTAAACAACATTTTTTCAATAACAAATAAATTATTCAAAAACATATTAGGATCACAAGTATTAGCTAAATGTACTTCTTTATAAATATGTTGATGTCTAATATGATTAAATAGAGAAATGCATCAATCTCCTACAAAAAAAGAAAAAAGTTATCATATTATTCATTTGTTTCTTCTAGATTCGATTGTGTAAGCCAATTTAGATGATAAAAATTGTCTTACACAATCGAATCCAGAAGCAACAAATGAATAATAGAATGGCTTGTGGAAATCTCATAGCTTTAGATTATCATATGCTAAACAATTTCAATATTTTGTTCAACATGGAGTCGTGAGGGATAACTTTGTCAACATGTAGCCATCACATGGAATATTGTAAGATCTCCTTTTTTTTTAGAAATGTAAAATAGACACTTAACTATCTACAACAAAGGTTTGAAGATGTGACTCATCATGCAACTTGTAAAAAACACATGTTTAGTGTGAAGTGTCCAAAAAATGACTTTTTAAAGATTCGACCAAAACTTAATCTAAAACTCCCTAGTAGCTAAATAAAAATATATCATTTGTAATTAGTATGATATTGTATTTTTATGTAAAATATAACTTATATGCAACTTAATGGGACCAAATACCTATTAGTAATCATTAGTGTGTGTTATTTCTAACTTTTATATCCAACACCAAAGGACAAATAGTTGAACAAAAAAAATATTTGTTGTTATAAAACCAACATTATTATATAAAATACAACTTATATTGAACATAAAGGGACCAATTGTTGAACACTAAAAACTTTGGAAAATCCCCCACATTTCATGAAAAAACAAGGTATTTATTGTGTTCACCTTTAATATTTATGATAAGATAAATTATTAATATGAAATACTCCAATGCATATACGTAGCTACCCCAATAGTTGTACAAATAAGAATAATTTTTTTTCACTATGATAATAGTAAATTTGTTAAGTGAGCATCTTATTTTATAAATGACATACTTATAGTGGATATCTATGTTGGTATTATGGATGTGTTTCATTAGTTTTGTCATTGATGTCAACACTTATCATCTGGAGATCTTTGGTTATGTTGAACCGACACATTATTGTTCACCAACATGTTTAGTGACTTATGCACAGTCATCGGTATACTGTTCACCGATAGGTTATATTGTTCACCGACACTAAGGATGACTTGTTATCATCTGGAGATCACTTGGTTATGTCAAAGACATGGTTTGGATACTTGGTTTGGGTATTTTTGTTAATGGTCTAATCGGGTTGACATATTTTCTGTTATCGGCAAACTGGTCTAGGTTATGGACCGGTATGCATTATCTATTCCAGATCAGCACAACATGTTATGGAGATGATTTATTAATTAGATATTGTTGTACATGTATTGAGCCGACATGATGCATCGCATCTTGACTTATTTGTAATTGTTTTTATTGTAATATTCTTAGTAAGCTGACCTACACATTTGGTCTTAGGTTTTGGTATATATGTAAGATCTCATTTGTGAGATGGAATGAGGAAGCAGAGAAGTAACAATATATGGTATATGGCATTATAACATGGTATGTGCGAATATTGAAGATCATATGAGCAGACCATAGAGAAGGTTCAAGGAAGGTTTGAAGGTGATTATCAGAGATTAACCGGTATTGAATCCAACATTGAAGATGCTACTTTGAGTAGTACATTATCATTGGATTTAACCATCCAATTGTAGTCAATGTGACTCCTATTTTGTGATTGAGCAGGCGGTTGGCCTTTTTGCATGTGCAGACCCCATTTGTATACACATACTATCTGCAGTAGTATCATCTGATTGTGGGTAAGGTTTCCCACTGTGGTTTTTTCCCTTACAAGGTTTCCACATACAAATCTCTGTTTTATGTGTTGTGGATGTTGTTTCTCTTTCTATTTTATGCATTAAGCTTCAACGGTATTAATACTAACTGCTAATCTATCAACCAACACTAAGTTTGGTTTACCGGTATTATGCATCAGGTTTGATTAAGTTATATTTGTGTTGAAATTAATAGACAACTGATTCATCCCCCCCTCTCAGTTGCCTCACAGGTCCTAACAATTGGTATCAGAGCCAAGTCCTCTTTTTGCAGAAGTTTAACAACTTGAGAAGATCCTATGGCAACAAACTTTTTTAAGAAGGACAGTCCGAAACTTGATGGAACCAACTATGGTATATGGAAGATCAGAATGGAGACACATCTGGATTGCATTGGATGAGACATGTGGGATGTTACAAAGAATGGATATATTGGTCCTACACCGAATCAACCTAATCCACCAACATTGGGTAAAGATCAAGAAAATGATTGCAAAACAAGAGAAGCACTTTTAAGCGCATTATCAGATCAACAAATCATGGGATTATCAAATGATCTACTGCTAAAGATATTTGGGATAAATTGGAGACATTAAATGAAGGAGATACCACTGTCAAAATTGCAAAACTGGAATGCTTCTGGGTCAGGTATGAAATTTTGAAATGGAAGAAGATGAAAGAATTTTTGCTTTTATGGAAAGGGTTAATGAAATTGTTTTGGGAATACAATGTTGTGGAGGATCCTTAAGTGAAGATGAAATTGTTTCTAAAGTTTTAAGAGCATTGCCACTGACATACAAAATTAAACTAACTGCTATTAATGAGTTGAGAACAATGCCTAATACATCAGTATCTAGAGACACCCTGGTTGGAAAACTTTCAGCATTTGAGCTTGAGGAACTTGGTCCTGTTGCTACAATTAAAATAGAATTGGCCTTCAAAGCAACATCATCTGCAACATCATCATCATCATCATCATCATCATCATCATCATCATCATCATCATCATCATCATCATCATCATCATCTGAGAAATCTGATTGGAAAGCACTTTATGCAAAAGAACTTGAAGATATCAGAAGAGAAAATGAAGAATTGGAAGAACTTGAAGCACTATTTGCAAGGAAAATGCCTAAAGGTCCAGTTGGAAGTAAGTATGAAGGTAAAGCACTATTTAAATGTTTTAACTGTAATAAAGTTGGTCATATGGCATCTAGATGTCCTGATAGACATGCAATATTGAGAGAAGAAGCTAAAAAGATATATAAGCCTAACCTTGAATATCAGAGATACACATTTAAGAAGAATAGAGACAAATCATGTTACTATGCTGATGGAGTTAGTGATGATTCTAATGAAGAACCAACAAATAATGGATGGGCTTTTGTTGCAATAAAAGAAGATCAACCAACACCTACTGTTCTACCGGTAGAGCAACCTTGATAGCTAAAATTGAAGAAAATGATGAATGGATTATAGATTCCAGATGTTTACATCATATGATTGGTGATAAAAGTAAATTCTTATCTTTTCAGGAATACAATGGAGGTCTAGTAAGATTTGGGGATGATAAAGCTTGTTTGATCAAAGGAAAAGACACTATATCTTTTGATGGTAAGCACAATACTGACAATGTTTATTATGTTAAAGGTTTGAAGCATAATCTTTTGAGTGTTGGTCAATTAGTTGAAAAGGGATTTCAGTTACAATTGAAGAATGCTAAATGCAAAATCATGAATAGAACTGGTTTGGAGATTGCAACTGGTAATAAGACTAAAGGTAATATCTTTCATTTGAATAACAATGAGAAGACATGCCTGATTGCACATATTGATGAAAGTTGGTTATGGCATAAGAGACTTTATCATGTAAATTTTGATTGCATTATAAAGATCAGTTCAATTAAGGCAGTAAGGGATTTACCTGAGATTGTAAAACCTCATAATCTGGTATGTAAGGAATGTCAAATGGGAAAGCAAGTTAGAACAAGTTTTAAGAGTATTTCTGAGAAGTCCAATAATGTTCTTGATTTAATTCATACTAACTTGTGTGGTCTGGCAAGAACAAGAAGTCTACAGGGAGATAGATACTTTATGCTAATTATTGATGATTATTCTAGAATGTGTTGGGTTACTTTTCTTAGGGAGAAATCATAAGCTTTTGGAAAATTCAAGTTATTCAAGGCAATGGTAGAGAATGAAACCGGTAAGAAAATCAAATGTTTGAGATCAAATCAAGGAGGAGAATTCACATCTAAGGAGTTATACATTTTGTGAAGTGAATGGAATCAAAAGACAACTATCAACACCTCAGACACCTCAACAAAATGGAATTGTGGAAAGGAAGAACATAACTATTCTGGATGCAACTAGAAGCATGATATTGGAAGCAAATCTACCTCATGTGTACTGGAGAGAAGAAATGAATACAATGGTTTACACTTTTAAAAGATTTCACATCAAAGGTGAAACCGATAAGACCCCTTATGAACTATGGTTTGGTAATACTCCTACTCTTAAATATTTCAAAATATTTGGAAGCAAATGTTATATAAGGAGAGATGAGCATATTGGTAAATTTGATCCTAAAAGTGATGAAGGAATATTTATTGGTTATTCATCTAAGAGCAAGGCATATAGATGTTTTAATAAAAGATTGCAGAAAATCATTGAGAGTGCTAATGTGAAGATAGATGAACACTTTAGAGGAAATTCAAGGTCTATAGATTCTAAACTGACAGTTGAGATAATCATAAATGAACCTATATAGAGTACATTGGTACAAAATATGGATCTAGTCACAACGGCATCATCAGAGAATTCCACAGTGACTAAAGAACAACATCAAGTGAACAAACCTAGGTATGTAATACTGAATCACTCTGAAAGTCAGATAATTGGGAATAAGTATCAAGGAGTTATGACAAGAGGAAGACTAGAAAATAAAGACGCATGTCTAATTTCTCAAATTGAACAAGCATCTGTTATTGAGGCATGTGAAGATAAACATTGGATTAAAGCAATGGAAGATGAATTAGAAAAAAATGAAAAGAATAATACATGGACATTAGTTCCCTGACCTAAAGACAAAAATGTAATTGGAACTAAATGGGTATTCAGAAATAAACTTAATGAGGATGGTAAGGTAGTCAGAAACAAAGCAATATTAGTGTGTAAAGGATATTCACAGAAAGATGGAATTCATTATAATGAAACCTTTGCACCAGTAGCTAGAATTAAGGTAGTCGGGTTATTTCTTTCATTTGCCATACATAAGAACTATAAAGTATATCAGATGGATGTAAATTGTGCATTTCTAAATGGTGATCTTGAAGAGGAAGTTTACATTGAACAACCTAATGGATTTTCATTGATAAATAATGAAGATATGGTTTGCAGATTAAGGAAAGCTTTGTAGGGATTGAAGCAAGCTCGTAGAGCTTGGTATGCTAGATTAGACAAATATCTTTTGAAGCTTGGATACACTAAAGGTAATGTTGACAACAACTTATATTTCAAAGTAACTAATGATGACATCTTGGTTATTGAAGTTTTTGTTGATGATATCATTTTTGGAGGAGAAGATGGATCATGTAAACACTTTGCTAATAAGATGCAAGAAGAATTTGAAATGTCTATGATTGGGGAGATAAAATTCTTTTTAGGATTGCAAATTTCATAGACTGATAAAGGTATATTCATATGTCAAACAAAATACTTGAAGGAACTATTGAAGAAATTTGGTATGGAAAATTCCAAACCGGTAAGTACTCCTACGACTACAACAGACAAATTGGCATTGAAGGATGATTCAACTCCTATTAATCCGACAAGATATAAATCTATGATTGGAGGTTTACTGTATTTGACACAAACAAGACCTGATATATTGAATGCAGTATGTATTGTTTCAAGATTTCAGAGTAATCCTAAAGAAAATCATGAATCAATAGTAAAAAGGATTTTCCGGTATCTACAAGGCACTACAAATCTTGGCTTATGGTATCCTAAAGATGAAAATTTTGATCTATATGCATACAACAATGCAAATTGGCCTGGAGATGTAGATGATAGAAAGAGCACCACCGGCGGAGCATTATTTCTTGGTGGCAGATTGATTTCATGGTTGAGCAAGAAACAAAGTTGTACATCACTATCAATAGCAGAATCAGAATAGGTTGCAACAACAACTAATTGTACTGAGGTATTATGGATTAAGCAAATGTTGAAGGACATCAAGGTAAAATGAAAAGAACCTATAATCATTTATTGTGATAATTCAATAGCAATTGATATATCAAAGAATCTAATATTTCACTCTAAGACTAAACATGTTTCTATCAAATATGATTTTCTCAAAGAGAATGTTGAAGCAAAAGAAGTAATATTGGTTTATGTGCATACTAAAGAGCAAATTGCAGATATCTTTACAAAACCTTTGCCTAAGGAAACTTTTGAATATCTCAGAGAGCAGCTTGGGGTAATACCCTCATCGGTAGAGACTTAGATAGTTGATGACTGGCATCAAACCGACAAAATTAATAGAGAAACCTTTTTCTAGCTTTGATGGAGGAGAGCTACTTCTCAGGGGGAGTAGTTGGTTATGACAATTGGTTATTGTAATTAGTTATATGAATTGATTGTATGTTCTGGTATTTGTATTGCTTTGGCATTTGATGTTTGTTAGTCCTCCCCCCCCCCCGCAATTTTTCTTCTAAATATTCATACTTGCTGGTTGCCTTTTGTGCCTTTAATTCCGTCAGGTCATTTGATTTCCCTCGTACTTGAACCGTTGAAACCTTTCTAAAAAGTTCAAATGGTTCAAGGTTCAAAGCACATTTTGTAAAAAGGTCATTTGTGGTCTTTGAATTTTTGAACCCGTTGAACCAATTTCAAGTGGTTCAAAAGGTTCAAGTTTCAAAATGCCTTTTTTGAAATGTGACAATGTATCATTATATAACGAGCGTGAGTCCTTATGTTTTAAGTTGATAAGCGGTCTTGAAACTTGAACCAAATCTCAAGCAGTTCAAAAGGTTCAAGGTTCATAGGTTCATTTCAAAACTTACTTTAAGGCTTTTTGGTGAAAATAAAAGCGACACGACAAGAAGGAATATTCCCTTATTCGGCAATTTAAAACTCTAAATGTGGAAAGTAATCATGAGAACATCAAATTACTTGTGCAGAAGTGATGGATAATTAAGAAGGTGTTAGTTTTTGTCATTTCACCATTACTTTGCACGCTTGGGTAAATCATGATGAAGCATGTGTGGCTCTATAGATATTTATCCGTCTGATTGAAGGAAATGTGTATGAATTTATTTCCATATTTGAGAAGGTCGCAGCTACCATACTTGAGTAAATTGGAGGCGCCAAAGGTAAAACCAGCTCTGTTCTCCGGAAGAATTTCCAATTTTCATGGTGGTAACGGGTAAGTTCAGTTGATTCCTCCTAAGTTGTGTTTCTTGGAGTTCTGAGGTTTTATCAGTATAGAAAAGGAAAATATCTAAATTCTTGGGGTAGGATACTGTCTTGTTTTTATAATTTCTTGGTTAAGGGAGTAGGTAGGCATTATGAGGCCAATGCTGCCAAAGCTTGGCTGAATCTCATCTCTAGTGAGTATTTTTCTAGAATTAGAAGAAACCTCCTTGGTTCATATAGATTTAGGGGATTTCCTAGAAAGAGCTAAGAACCCCCAGACCGGTTCATTAATGGAGAAAATAATTAAGAGTGGTCTTATGGAAGCTATTGCATTCCCGCTTGCCGTAGCATGTCCGGATTTAGTGATGGCTTGCATGAACTGATATGACACCTATAATAGATGCATCAGAACTAGTAATGGTGAGCTACTGGTCAAAATCAATAGAGAAATAATAATGGTGACAATGGGAATTCCACACAGGGATGAATATGAGGACTAGACTATTGGGAACTCGTATGCCTACTTCTCGAAAAAGAAGAATAAGTACAGGAGTGTGGTTGCTAGGAATTGGCTCCCAAAAGTTCAAAAAGGAGGGTCACGGCTACCAAAACCCCTGTCTAGAGAGCACTTCATCACAAAAGTGTGAGATATTGTGATACTTCTTAACAGGGTGAAGGGAAACTCACATTCTTCTTTTGGGAAGATTGGATGTACTTTTTCATCCAAGTGGTGTTATCTGGTGACATGTATCTTGATTGGTCTCAGGTAATTGTAGAGAGACTTCATGAAGGGTTGAGTAATTTTGTGGGAATGAGAGGTTTTTATATGTCTTCTTATCTTTTCTACATACTAGCTTGTACAAGGGATTGGCCTAGTCTGCCTAATGAACCTTGGATAGATGGGATGAGGGTGTATAATTTTTATCATCTATTACAACAATAGAGACATGTTGAGCAGTTTAATAGATGGAATGGAGTCTTCGCGGGAAGACTTGTTTCTGAGCTTTAGGGGAATGTGAACAAGAGGATGTCTACTGAAGCTATGGAATTTGTGAGTATATATGGAAGTTTCTTTATTCAATTTCCCTGGTTTACTTACATACGAGTAGGTGGCTTTGAGGGCCAACCATTCAAGTTGCCCAGGTACACTTTTGACAACTACGTGCTTATAGAGGTGAGCAGGCAGTTGGCCCACATTGATAAAATATTAGGAGTGAAGGGCGAGTCTGGAGTTGTATTCCTAGTTGAACTCGGATACTATAGTTGTAAGTCTATATCAGATGCCTTGAACCTGGAACTAGAGTTTAAAAGGATGAACCTGCAACCATATGTGGCAAGGCAAAAATTTGACAGCAGGGGTTATGCAATAGAGAACTTGAATGTAGATAGTCAATTTTGTCATGAACCTCAATTAGAAGATTATTGGAAGAACTGCAGTGATGAGTATGAAGTAAGAAAGAGACTGTGGTCCAGATTCACTCTGCAACAAATAACTACCATGAGGCTTCCAATTAATATCTCAGGAGTATTGGAAGATACAGAGGAGGATGTTTTAGACCCTGAGTTTGATACAAAAGTCCAAGGAAAATTGATTCCAGAAATTGACTGGAACAAAAAGGAAGATGATAGTATCCAAACCATAACCTTCAATGTTGTGAGGAGAACAACAAGATGGTTGAGGAACCATAAGTTTAAGGAGGTACCTCACATGTCCTCACATGAATCAGGAATTGATTCACACATTGTGGTTCAATCTCCTATTTCTGCCACTAACGAGATTGTTGATGTTGTAGGTGTTTCAAAGCCCGTTGTAGAGAAAATTCAACCTAGAAGGTAGAAAAGGTCACCATCTTCCGGTCTCACAATTGCTTGAGTAACTCGGTCCAGAAGAAAAAAGAAGAGTAGGGAGCCTATTCTGAGACAGGTTATTGTCAACTTGGACCCTAGTGAGGAGCTTGAGGAAACAATGGATCCATAGGATCAAGATGAGCCCGAGATGCAGGAAATGGACACGAGCAAAGGAGAAGAAAGCCAACAAGATCCCATGAACACCATGGTCGTTGTCACTTCACCAAATGTATAGACAACCCCACCACCTAAGGGACCTACAAATGCACCAAGATGGATGGAAGCTGCCATAGGAAAGAAACGGAGTGTGGTGCCGATTACAATCCCAATGGAGGATATGGTTAGCAGATGTCTGGGAAAGGTGTTAAAGCCAAAGAAGCTCAAAACACAGGCAATGCTCGATGTAGATTAAACAAAAAGGTCACTGGATGACTGAAGTAGCCAAACCAATCCCAGGAAAGGATGCAGATAAAGCTACTAAGGAGGATTTTGCTGTGGAAAAGATAGATTTGGGGGTTGCTTCACGAGCTGTAGATGGTAAGCATTTGGAATCATCCATGAAAAGGATAATTTCAAGAACGTGGAACGATGAAAAAGACAAAAGAGAATTGAAACAAGTTGTTACTCTGATGGATGATTATATCAATGCCATCCATGATCCAAACCCCCAGCCTTTGTCACAGATACTAGTGTCATTTGACCCTAAATCTCCAGTCAACCAGAAAATGCTAGATCAGGTTCAAAGGAATAGGGTAGTGATAGAGATCTTCAATAGATGGTTGGGCCTTATAATACAACAAGGGTCAGATTATATTATTAATTTGGTTAAAGTTTATAAAGATGCTGAAACCATGAGTAAGAAGCTAGAACTGGAAATGGTCACCTGGGAGAAAGAAAGGACCAAGTGGGTAGTAGTCCTTGCACAGATGAATGATGTTCAGAGATATGGAGTGATGAGATTCCTGGCTGAAAAAATGGTGGAGAATTTGGATGATAATGTATTGCACGTGTCAAAGAAAAATGTGGAATGGCGCAATTTGATCATCAAACAAGGTCATGAAGAATCCACCAAGCTGCTCAAAAAATTGAATGACCTGATCTGTACGATGCAGAAAGACCTCAAGTGTATCGACATCCAGCTCATGAAGGAGGGCGCCAAGACAATTGAAGAGGCTGCAAACATGACCAAGATTTTTCAAGAGAGGATCCAATTCATTTAGACGACAAAATCCTTGACCATAGATGACTTTTCAAAGGTGGCAAGGATTGAATCGATGCTCATCGTTTGCTCAGACCATTTAGAGGTTCACAAGGAAAAAGTTGCACAGGTAAACATGGACAAAGAAGTGTGGAAGCAGAGAATCCTGCACATTGGTCTAGCTTATTTCCAAGTCATCCTAAACTTCTCGGCAATGCACCTCGAATGGCATGGTTCTGTGGCAAAGCAGGACAGACCCGTAACCTCCTCTGCCATGGTGGAAGCCTAGCTGATCCGAAGATGAAATGTCAGCCTCTTAGCGGCTGTTAATTTAGTTTTCTTTTATGTTGTTTCAAATGGTTTCTTTCACTTGGATGAAAATAAATGTAATTTGACTATGTAAGAACTATGAGCCTGGGGGCTATTTAAGCTGAAAAGCTTATCTTTTTAGGGGTTCCGAAAACTATGATTTTCAGGAGCAGTAGACAATATTTTGATTTCTCAAATGAATTGTTTGAAAAGTACAATGACTGATTATCAATGAAATATAGTGTTATGCAATCTTTGAACCTATGTGTTCTGAGATTCATAATCTTTCTTGAGAAAGTTATTATGGGCATGATATAATTTTGTGATTAATTATCTCTAAATTTTTCCCTCAATTCATGGTTATTATTAGTTGTTGGACGACTGACATTGTATTGATTTGCTTGATCCCCCTTGCCCTGTGAGGCATGAGAGAGTATCGGTCAACCATCAGTATTTGCTGAGCCTCTATTTTGTTTTGAATTTATACAACAAGTATGTTTGTAAATCAAAGTCTATGAACTCTCTTTGAGTATTCTTTTCAGAAAATTTCCCATGTTTGCAATTTCGAAGGCATTTATTTGTGTTGATGAATGAATGCTAAAGCCTTTCAATGCTTTCTGGTAAAAATTATTAGCATATCATTTGTATAATAAATTCATTGCAAATCATTTGAGGAGCTTCACTCTAATGCAAAGGTTGAATTTTTATTAATTATCCAACTGTTGGTAGTTTGTTTCCTTTCAAAAGGGGTGAAACAGAGTTATATTTTTCTTAAAGAAGATAATTGTTAAGGTTTCAAGAAAGGGACAAATCTGTTTACCAACAATGTCAAAGGGGGAGAGATATCTATGGAAAAAATTTGTATTTAGGAAACATTATCCTGTGGGGAGAGATTATTCATTGGGGGAGAGATTAATCAAATTGGTTTTGACTTCTGGTATTGATCTATTTTGGAGATTGTTGGTTTTTGGTTTTTGGCATTCTGTTTTTGGCACTTAGATGTTTTTCCATCTCATGTTGCCATCAATGCCAAAGGGGGAGATTGTTGGTATTATGGATGTGTTGCATTAGTTTTGTCATTGATGTCAACACTTATCATGTGGAGATCTTTGGTTATGTTGAACCGACACATTATTGTTCACCGACATGTTCAGTGACTTATGCACAGTCACCGATATATTGTTCACCGACAGGTTATATTGTTATCATCTGGAGATCACTTCGTTATGTCGAAGACATGGTTTGGATACTTGGTTTTGGTATTTTGGTTAATGGTCTAATCGAGTTGACATATTTGTTGTTACTGACAAATTGGTCTAGGTTATGGACCGGTATGCATTATCTATTCCAGATCAGCACTTCACGTTATGGAGATGATTTATTAATTGGATATTGTTGTACATGTATTGAGTTAACAAGATGCATCACATCTTGACTTATTTGTAATTGATTTTATTGTAATATTCTTAGTAAGCCGACCTACACATTTGGTCTTAGGTTTCGGTATATATATATAAGATCTCAATTGTGAGATGGAATGAGGAAGGAAAGAAGTAACGATATATGGTATATGGTATTGTAACATGGTATGTGCGAATATTGAAGATCATATGAGCAGACCATAGAGAAGGTTCAAGGAAGGTTTGAAGGTGATTATCAGAGCTTAATTGGTACCGAATCCAGCATTGAAGATGCTGCTTTGAGCAGTACATTATCATTGGATTTAACCATCCAATTGTAGTCAGTGTGACTCCTATTTTATGATTGAGCAATGAGTTCTAGGCGGTTGGCCTTTCTGCATGTGCAGACCCCATTTGTATACACATACTATCTGCAATAGTATCATCTGATCGTGGGTAAGGTTTCCCACCGTGGTTTTTCCCCTTACAAGGTTTCCACGTACAAATCTCTGTGTTATGTGTTGTGGATGTTGTTTCTCTTTCTGTTTTATGCATTAAGCTTCACCAATATTAATAGTAACTACTAATATGTCAACTGACATTAAGTTTGGTTTACCGATATTATGCGTCAAGTTTGATTAAGTTATATTTGCGTTGAAATTAATAGACAACTGATTCACCCCTCCCCCCGTCTCAGTTGCCTCATGGGTCCTAACAAGCTATGATATTTTATTTGAAATAAAAAAATGATATATTTCACTTGTTAATGAATGTATTTATGCCTTATTTATATAACATTTATATGATCTCTTGTGTTCAAGTATTGGTCCATTTTGACCAACATTTGGCAATTTTTTAATTCACATGTGGATTATTTATTTACAATATATAGTATAAATATGTGGCAAGACTGGATATTATAAGCACAATTGCTATAACAACTATTGGACCCTGTACAATTACTGACCGCTCTCCCCTAGTTATATAGGAAAAAGTTTCCATTTACCCAATTGTTTAACAATTACTATTACTATACTGAAATTTAACATGAATAGTACATTGATAAATAGGTGGTGTTTTAATAGTATATAAAACTAGTATAGATATCTTAAATGCATCTATCTAAATAAATGTTGATAGATATCAGTTGAAACTATTTTTTTTTTTTCTAAAAAAACCTAGTTTTGAGGATCCAAGAACCACAAAAGAGAAAACGGAACCCAGGAAAGTAGGGGAAGGTATATTATAAAAAACACTGCCTAATGCAGCCAGAACCCAAAAGACGCTAAGCACATTCCACCTCCAAATATGAAACAATATGCCTCAGAGATTCCCAAGGAAGACATCGGTCCATACTTTAGTCTATAAGCCTTGAGTAGCTCGCAAACCACAACCAACATTGGTAGCCCAGTCCACCATTGAATTTCCACACGTGTTGATATGTGAAAATTTAACACAATCCAAGGCTCTGGTGACACATTGAGCCGCATCAGTGATCCTTTTGAGTCTCCAGTTTTGGATTGTACCACCACTCAATGGTCCTATTATCATCTTTGAATTGCCTTCAAGCCAAAGTCTCCTCCACCCCTTTTCTCTAGCAATCATTAGGCTTCATAACAAAGCTCGAGTCTCAATAGAATTATTTGTGTCTACTCCAAAATCCCTAGAATAAATAAGAATAGCCTTGTCGTAGGCATCTCAAAATACACCGCCTTGGCCAACTTCACCCGGATTCCCCTTCACTGCACCGTCAAAATTTAACTTAATCCACCCAGTCTCTGGGGGCATCCAAGCATGCTTTGCCCATATTTCTTGGCCTAGTTTGCATATGACTCTTGAAATTATGCTAGACATCAGCCTAAGAAGCCTCATCCTCCCTTATAAACAAGTCATCCTTTTTATGAACCTCTCCCAACTCTCCAATGATGCTAACCCCTTTGTCCCATAAGCATTCAATTGATCTAGTTTTCTCTTGGAAGATTCTCTAGTTTCTCTCCTTCCATAATGTTGAGATAATTACAATAGGCGCAACATCCCAAATCGTACATAGACCAGGGCTCTTGAATTTCATCCTCCACATGTCAAGCATAGAGGATACATTGTGTGGCATAACCCAGGAAATGTGCCAGCAATCAAGGAATAAACACCAAAGCTTCCGTGCAACCTCGTATTGAATAAATAGATGGTTGTTGGTCTCATCCCGAGCCTAACACATCACACAGTGAGAAGGAACAACCTTTTCCAGTGAGCAGAGCCAATCCCACATCAAGGCTATCCACTTCCATGAAATCCATAAGAAGGCATTCATTTTTGGTATGTCGAATTTACACCAGATCCTTAAATTTCCCCTTGAAGTAGCCTTATTATAGTAGCAATAGTAGGCCGCTTTCATAGTCACATTCCCACTCTGATGTTTATTCCATAATAGCCTATCTTATTTATCATTACCCGTCAAAGGAATTATCCCAACTTTACACTTGATATCATCCCAGTCACCTTGTAATTTAGCCAGCTTAGCATCAAAATCCTTCCATTCTGTATTGGGGGCGACACCATGAATTTAATCAGCTACCTTAACTCCAATCACAGACTCACAGTGAGTCATTAGAGAAGCAAAACATGGATTGTGAGCAAGGGCGGTATCCTCCAACCAACCATCTCTCCAAAAGAGAGTCCTGTCTCCATTCTCCACTTGCCAGGTCAAGTCAGGAATGCGACGGGAGCAACATTCTTGTAGAAAATTCTACATACGGGAGCCTCTAGGTAGCTCACAAGTAAATAGTGAGTCAATGTTATTGTCCAAATATTTTTCTTGAATAGTTCTACTCTAGAGCTTGCTCTATTATGTGTAAATCCTCCCTACTAGTGCCTCATTTCTTCTTGTAAATCCTCACTTATCTTCTGCAGGTTATAGGAGTTCACGGAGATAAGATGTGAATCCAGGTAATAATATAGTGCCTCATTTCTTCTTGTAAATCCTCACTTATCTTCTGCAGGTTATAGGAGTTCACGGAGATAAGATGTGAATCCAGGTAATAATATAGTGCCTCATTTCTTCTTGTATTTATACGACTGCTTACGTAAATGATGGGTAATACCAATCATTATATAGCCGCGCAAACATATGATAGAAACATGTAGAGGAGGTAACAGTCATGTTAACTTTGTCCTAAACATAGGGATGGTGAAGTCCTTCGAAACCTAAAGGTGGCCCTTCTTATGGGTTATCATAAGGTCTTCTAAGATTTTGCTCTTTTTATCTTTAATAATTAGCAATTGTACTTTGGGGTGCAATGGGTATGCCGAAAATGCGTATAAGATTAAGTAGAAAATAATATGATCTATTTTTTTATACATTTGTGTAATACATGAGATCAATTGATAGGTCATTTAGCAAATAATGTTGTTTCTGCAACAAATATATCGTTAGAGAATTTGTAGCTTCAAATCAATTATGCATCCACTTACATGGATCCAAGCACGACAAAAACAAAACCTTTGAATTGGGAAGATAATAAGTCTCCATTACCAATAGAATCATGTTATTTTTGCAATATGGGCGCAGAGGGAGAGATAGAGATAAAAAAGAGGGAGAGATAGAGATAAAAAGGGGAAGAGTGAGAGATAGAGATAGAGAGAGGGATTAGGAGATAGAGGAGAATATAATAATGGAGATGGAGAAGGAGAAGGAGAGAGTTAAAAGAGAGAGGAAAGACCAATTGATATAGATAAAAAGATAAATCTATAGAGTGAGAGAGAGAGTGAGAGACATAAAGATAATTTTAGAGATAGAAAGTGATGTATATAGAAAGGGAGAGACAATGAGATAGAGATACATGGAGAGATGGGAGAAGAAATACAGAGAGATAAAGCTACAGACGCAAAGATATATAGATATATAGGTCTAGGATGTGTGTGTGTGTGTGTGTGTGTGTGTGAGTGAGAGAGAGAGAGAGAGAGAGAGAGAGAGAGAGAGAGAGAGAGATCTCTAGAGTTAAAGGAGTTAGGAAGATAGAGATATAGAGCTAGAGGGGGAAATAAAGATAGAGATAGAGTTTTACAAAAAGAGAGATATAGAGAGAAAGAGATAGAGGTATATAGAGGAATAGGAAGAGAGCTATAGATAGTGGGAAGAGGGAGGGAGAGATAGAAAATAGAGAGTAGAGATAGAAAAAAAGAGACGGGGAGAGAGAGGTTGAGTAATGGAGAGATAGGGATATATAGGAAGAAAAATAGAGAAATGGAGATATACGGAGAGAGAGAGAGAGAGAGAGAGAGAGAGAGAGAGAGAGAGAGAGAGAGAGAGAGCTTGGCAAATATAGATGGGGTGGAACAAAGATAAATATATAGAGGGAGGAATGGAATGAAAGAGGAAGAGAGAAAGTGAGAAATAGAGGTAGAAAGATGGAGAGATAAAAAGATAAATATATAGGGAGTGATATATAAAGAGAGGTACAAAAGGATATATAGAGAGACTAGGAGAGATGGAGTGAATGAGATAGGGGTGGGGAAAGATTGACAAATAGAGGAGGTGATAGAGATAAGTGATGCAGGAGCATCCTCGGCTTATGAGAAATCTTGCATCAACCAAAAATATATTTGCTTTTCAGTTGTTCTTATTCTGTGTTACTTTCGGAATTCTCTAGTAGTTTTTCTTATTTCATTGTAAATTAGATTCTTGGCTTTTAAACGCGTTCTTATTCATTGTTCTAGATTTAGTGTTCATTTGGATTCTTTGCTGGCATGTTATTGCTTCCAGTTTGCTTGTTTCTTGGTTCTGGAGCAGTTTTGTGCTTAACGGCTAGATGGAGATTTCTTCTCTTGTGGAGTGATTTCTCAACTTGTGGATCTAAATGGCACAACATACAATGTTCCAAGGCCCTTGGCCGACCTTCCTTGTTGCTCCACACTTCTTTATTGTCTTTGGTGGAGGTGATCTTCATGCTTAGGGTTCGACCTATCTTACACGTTTCATTTTTCTGTCTTTGGAGAATGCGATCATTTGTGGCCGACCCATATTTGTACCAGATGTTATTTATATTGTTGTAATTGATCCTTAGGGGAATAGCGAGATATGGTATGAAGATAAATTCATGTTATGTAATTTGGATACCCCTTGGGGGTCCGGATAGATTGTAATCTGGAATGTAAGTTGTTCTAGGCTTGTAAGCCTGGATGTATACCAAATGTTGCCAGTTGGTTGTTGTCGGTTGGTTTATGGTGAATCTATGATGTTGCAGATGTGTAAATTAACATTTTCTCTATGTTTTATTGTTGCACTTCTGTTGTTTTACTCTTGTTGCACAGTCCAAACTGTTCTCTTTGAGGACCCTCCTGCCGTGATTGCATCAAGTGGTATCAAAGATGGTTGCAAACCTTGAGGCATTCCTTTGGGTGAATAGATCGCTGATTTGAGGCAGGCTGCAAGTGTGCTCAATAGATCACCGAGGAAGAGGGAGTTGAAACTTGTAGTCAGATTGCTGAGATGAGGTAGTTGCACCGAAACAAGGGAGGAGATTCCACCGAGAAGGATGAATCCTCGAAGGGTAGAGTAGATGATGGAGGATTTCAGAAATGAGATGAGGAATGAGATTTGGAATGCATTGGCTAGTTTGTGAAGGAATTTGGAATCGGAGGATGAGTATGAAGAGGCTGGAGAGGAATTGGAGGTCGAAGAGGCTGAAGGGCCAAAAGATGAAAGAGAAGAAATATTCCTTAAAGCGGTGGCACAAGTAAGGTTCATAAAGTTGAGGTTTCTAAATTTTTGGGTACGTTAAATCCGAAAGATCTAATAGACTGGATTGGAGAATTAAAGGAGCACTTTTAGTTTGAGGATATTAGAGATCTACAGAGGGTTAGGTTATCACAAATTAAGTTGAAAGGACATGTTGCTTTATGGTGGAAAGAGTTGCAAAGAGATAGAGTGGAGAATGGTGAGATGAAGATCACTTGGTGGAGACATATGGTTGCAAGATTGAAGGTTAAATTAATTCCATGAGATTGTGAGTTAAAATTGTTTAAGGGGTTGCAAAAATTGAAGCAGAGGAATATGAGTGTGAAAGAGTACATTGAGGAGATCTACAAGGTGATGACGAGATCTAGACATAAAGAGATGGATAGAGAGAAGGTGGCTAGATACATAAAAGGACTTGGATTTAACATTCAAGATGAGATGAGTATGCTAAATATTACTACATTTGAGGAGGCTTATCAATATGCTTTGAAGGCTGAAGATAAAGTGAAAAGAAGACAACAGAATAACCCTAAGTGAAGAGAGAGATATGCAGTAAATAGAGGGCAGATGAGTAGCAGTATGGAGAAGCAGACTACTAAAGATGAATCAAGATCTTGATGGAGTAAAGAACCCCATCAGAAGACACAAAGAAAAGAGAATGGCAGTAGCAACAGGGAATTCTTGGGAAAATGTTTCAAGTGTGGAGAAGCTAGACACAAATCTTATGAATTTTCCTTGGGGACGAACAAAGGAATGGGAAGGAATTTCATAGCACGTGAGGAACTGGATACTGGAGCTACAGAGAAGAGAATGGTAGCACTAGAAAAGGGAGAGTAACTTATGTTTAGAAAAGTCTTGGTGGAGTAGAGAAAAGAAGAAACCACACCTACACAAAGGAAGGATCTTTTCTGGACTATATGCAAATCAGGAGGTAAGTTGGTGCAGCCAAGACCCGGTGGGTCCTCAAAGAGTGTTGACCAGATCATGCTGCAAGAGTAACACAATGGAAGCAACAACAAAACATGGATAAAATGCAAAATAAGATATCCATGTTATCATATTATCATCATATAACATCCGATAATCTCTAGTTACATGAAGGCTAAAATGCCCTATTTTAAACTATATGATAGATTACATTCCATTCGGATCTCCAAGAGGCATCCAAATTACAATTCTAGAAAACTAGATCCTCGTAAACTTTGAACTACCTCCTAAGGATCACATATAACAATATATATACCCTCTGGAACACATCTGGGTTGGCCACAATAGATTACATTTACCAAGAAAGAAAAATGAAACGTGCAAATAGGTCAGCCCCAAGAATGAAAGGAAAATCCTCCGGAAAAGAACAACCAAGAAGCGCGGAATGAATGGAAGGTTGGCCAAGGGTTCAAGAACATCGAGCAAGGCACCAAATAGATCCGCAAGCACAAAAATCACCAACTAGCTGTTAAGCTCAAAACTACTCTGGAACCAAGAAACAAACACTCCGGAAGGAATAAGTCACTAGAAAAGAACCCAAATGACCTGAAAATATGGAAAGATGAACAAAAGCAAGCCTGGAAATTGAAAATCTGATCCACAATGAAAAAGAACTAGCTATTGGAACACACTGAAAGAACACAAAAATTGCAATACTGAACTTAACAAGAATAAAGCTGAAAGGAAATATTTTTGGTTGATGCAAGATTTCTCATAGACCAGGGATGCTCCTCCATCAAACACCCCAGGTAGAAAGAGATGTTCCATGAGAGGAAACTCATGAACATCGAAAAGGATTCGGGATATAGATCTCATGCTCAATTCTGATCCAAACATCTTCCTTGTTTGCAAACCCATTCCTTACTTCCTCTGTAACCTCAACCAGATTCTCTAACTCCTGATTCCCTTTATTCCTCTTTCCTTTCTTTAGACCTACACACTATTTCTAACCGATATTCTCCTTCTTTTGCAACTCTGATTTACTTCTACTACAAGATTTCATCTGGTTCACCACCATATTTCAGTCCCTTCTTACTATCAAACTTATCCATCAGACCCTTCTACAAATCTATGCCACCATCTGGTGTAACCTCTGCAACCTGCTTCCCAGTACTACAACTTCTCTCAAGATTCAAATTCCCCACTTCCTTCTCTTTCTTCCTCAAAGAAGCCAACATGAACTTCTACCCATCCTTCTCAATAGTGATTAGGTTTCTTCAACGATCATAGATGGCTCCTCTATCAAACTGCCAAGGTCTTCCCAACAAAAACTGACAAGCTCTCATAGACAAAACCTCACATAAGACTGTTAGACAGTTCAAATAACCAGAAGAAAACTGAGAGGGGGGGGGGGTGAATCAGTTGTCACAGATTACCAGAACATTTAGCAATTAAAACTTTAATATCGAAAACCAAAACATTAATACTAAAATGCTTAAACCAAATATTGGAATAGCAATTAAACCAATAATCACAGAATAAATACCATCTGCATGACACCAAGATTTATATGTGGAAAACCTGATAAAGGGAAAAACCATAGTGGGAAGCCTACCCACAGTCAGATAATACTTCTGCAATAAGTATGTGAATTATAATTGAGCGGCCTGCACTTGCAGGAAGGCCAATAGCCTAGAGCGCATTGCTCATCACAAAAAGAGTCTCACTGACTATATAGAAATCCATACTACAATCCGGAAGAAGGAACGAACTACAAATATAACATCTCGTATGCCTAAGGACAGTTTTGGTTAAGCTCAATACCAGAGGACTAAATCCTCTTACATAAACCCAATTCAATCTTCAATGACCGACCAAATCCTCTGCCTGAATGATATTACATTATTCGCACATTACATATCCATATTCCATTCCTTTACCTTATACCTATCATGATCTACAAAGAGATCTTACATCATATATATACAAACCCTCGACCATAAACAATCAGGTCAGCCACCAAACAATAAACCAATTACATAATTACAAAACATGTCAACCTTAGACCAAACAAATAATATCCAACTCATAAGACATCCCGGAAACACATCGAGAGGTCCAATCCACATGTTACATTAAGTTGGTCCATAACCTAGATCAAATGGGACCCAATATAGGTCCACACGCTAAAGCAATGATCTCCTTCCGCCAAGTCTCGAATATGATCATAATTAGCATCCTAAAACTCCACTAGAAGCCGCACCAACACCACTTATGCATATCATCAAAGATCTTCAACAAAAGCTCTGTCGGTGAAACCCTCACCGGAACCACAAGCCAAGCTTCCAAGCAAACATGATAGCACCCGATAACCAGACTAGAACCAACTGACTGAATATGAACATGAGTATCATGAATAAGCCAATTCCTTAACCAAACCATAGCAGATCATACCAAATCATGCCAGATCCAAACCAACCAGAAACTACTCAACCTACTGGGACCAGAAGGGTGCCGGTAAAGCATCCAATCAGGTAGTGTTGACATCAATGATAAAATATCAATGCAACACATAATCAATTCCTCCAAATAGCCAACAATCTCCCCCTTTGTCATTGATGACAACACTAGATGTGAAAAACATCTAAGTACCAAGAAATGTCAAACAAGTCTCCCCCAATGGAAGACGACCAACAATCTCCCACTCAAAGATATAGCATTGAAGTTCTGAAACAAAGACCAAACTCCCCTTGTGAATGATATCTCTGTAAAGATCTGAATTATACATATATCTCTCCCCCTAATGTATACAACTCCTTATTTTTTTCTTTTTCACATCAATATCTATCCCCTTTTGACATCAATGCTAGAAATTTGACAAAAATATCAAAGAAAAAACATAAACCACCGAATCACAAAGCTGTCTACTTCCCCTAAGCAGTAGCATCCCCACATCAGTGCTGAAAAAATAATCTTTGATAATGCATACCAAACTGATGCCAAAAAGCATCAATCAGTTATCTGTCGAAGGGGTAGGAACCCCTAACCTATCTCTCAGGTACTCAAATGGTTCTTTAGGCAAAGGTTTAGTGAAACTATCTCCAATATGCTCTTTAGTGTTCACATGAACCAATCTGACTTCATTTTCTTCCACCTTCTCCTTCAAAAAGTTCTACTTGATAGATATGTGCTTTGTCTTAGAGTGATATACCAGATTCTTTGATATGTCAATAGTAGAAAAGTTATCACAATGAATAACTACCAGTCCAGTGCAATGCACTTTGATATCCTTCAACATTTTCTCCATCCATAAAACTTGTGTACATTTAGTAGCAACAACAACATACTTAGATTCAATAGTAGATAAAGAAGTACATGATTGTTTCTTGTTGATCCATGAAACAAAATTCTTTCCAAGAAAGAAAGCTCCACAAGAAGTACTTTTCCGGTCATCAACATCTCCAGCCCAATCAACATCTGTATATGCACATAAAGTAAATTCATCATCCTTAGGGTACCACAAACCATATTCTAATGTACCTTGTAAGTATCTAAAAATACTTTTCACTGCACTCATGATTTTCTCTAGGATCACTCTAAAATTCAGATGCAATACAAACAACATTCATTATGTTAGGCCTAGTTTGAGTCAACTAAAGAAGACCTTCAATCATAGATTTTTATCTTGTAGAGTTTACCAGTGCATAAACATCTTGCCTTGTTAGTTTCTCACTTTAATCATAGGAGTACTTACTAGTTTAGAATCTCCCATATCAAATTTTTTCAACAATTCCCTAGCATACTTAGTTTGATAGATGAAAATACTATTGTCAGTCTGAGTAATCTGCAAACCTAAGAAAAATTTCATTTCCCCAATCATAGACATTTCAAATTATTTCTCCATATTTTTAAAAAATTAGGTGATCTTATAATATAAATTATTTTCAGCATTACCCTTAGCAAAACCAAGCTTCAAAAGATATTTATCCAGCCTTGCATACCAAGCTCTAGGTGCCTGTTTCAATCCATATAAAGCTTTCCATAACCTGCAAACCATGTTTGTATCATCTGATAGTGAAAAACCATTTGGTTTCTCAATATAAACTTCCTCACCAAGATCCCCATTCAAAAATGCACACTTAACATCCATCTGATAAACCTTGTAGTTTTTATGGGTAGCATAGGCAAGAAATAATCTTACAACTTCAATCCTAGCTAGAGGTGCAAAATTATCTCCATTATCAATTCCTTCTAAGAATATCCTTTACAAACCAATCTAGCCTTATTCCTTACAACTTGACCATCCTCATTCAATTTATTCCTAAAAACCCATTTAGTTCCAATAACATTCTTATTTTTAGGCCGGGGAACCAAAGTCCATGTGTTATTCTTCTCAATTTGATCCAATTCTTCTTTCATAGCTTTCAACCAATATTCATCTTTACATGCCTCAATTACTGATACCGGTTCAACTTGAGAAATTAAACATACCTCATTAGTTTCCAGTCTTGTTCTTGTCATTACTCCATTATTCTTATCCCCAATGATCTGATCTTCTGAATGATTCAATCTTACATACCTAGGAGTCCTCTAAATCTCTATTCCTCTTCTCAGTTCTTCAGTTACTGTAGAATTTTCTGATACCGCCAGAGTAACTGGTTCAACACAGTGTTCCGATAAAGGTGCTACCAGTTCAGATATAATTATTTCCACTGTCGGTTCCTTCTCATAAACTTTGATTTGACCTCTATTAATCTCATCCACCTTGACATTAACACTCTCCACAATTCTCTACAATCTCTTATTATAACATTTATATGCCTTGCTTTCATTAGAATAACCAATAAATATGCCTTCATCACATCTAGGATCAAATTTTCCAATGATATCATCTCTCCTGATATAACATCTACTACCAAAGATTCTGAAATACTTAACTGTAGGTGTACTGCCAAACCATAATTCATAAGGTGTATTACCGGTTTCTCCTTTGATATGTACTCTTTTGAATGTATAAACCATTATGCTCACTGCTTCTCTCCAGTAGATATGAGGTAGACTAGATTCCATCATCATTGTTCTAGAAGCATCCAAGATAGTTTTGTTCTTCCTTTCTATAACTCCATTCTGCTAAGGTGTCCAGGGAGCTAAAAATTGTCTTCTTATACCATGCTTCTCACAAAAGTTACTAAAATCACCGGATGTGAATTCTCCACCATGATTTGACCTCAAACATTTGATCTTCAATCTTGTCTTAGTTTCCACTTTAGCCTTAGAGATTTTAAAATTTTCAAATGCCTCATATTTTTCCTTTAGAAAAGTAACCCACATCATTCTATAATAATCATCAATGATTAGCGTGAAATGACTATCACCTTGAAAACTTTTAACTCTAGCAGGGCCACACAAATCAGTATGAATAAGATCAAGAACATCATTAGATTTATCTTGTATACTCCTAAAAGAGGTTCTGACCTGTTTACCCATTTGACACTCTTTACATATCAGATTATAGGGCTTCACAATCTTAGGTATATCTCTAACTGCCTTAGTTGAATTGATCTTCACAATGCAATCAAAATTTACATGACACAACCTTTTATGCCATATCCAACTCTCATCAATTTGTACAATCAAACATGTCTTCTCACCGGAATTCAAATGAAATATATTACCTTTTGTCTGTGTACCAGTTGCAATCTCCAAACCAGATCTAATAATGATTTTGCATTTTCCATCCTTGAACTGTAATTGAAATACCTTATCCACCAATTGTCCTACACTCAAAAGATTATGCCTTAAACCTTCAACATAATAAACATTGTTAGTATTGTTCTTACCATCCAATGATATAATTCCTTTTCCTTTTATCATATATGCTTTGTCATCTCCAAATCTTAGCAGACCACCATCAAATTCTTGCAAAGATAGAAACTTCGCTTTATCTCCAGTCATATGATGTAAAAACCCACTGTCAATTACCCATTCATCCTTGTCTTCAATTTAGCAGCAAGTGCCTTCTCTTTAGGTACATTCTCTTCTAGTGTCGGAACATCTTCCTTGATAGCCAGGCACACCCATTCCTTCCCATTGTCGGAACCGCAAGTAGAATCTTCTGTCGGTTCATCATCATAATCAATAATGCCTTCCTCATCCACTATGTAGCATGATTTGTCTATGTTTTTCCTATACTTATATTTGTTCTGATATCTAGGGTTAGGCTTAAGAGATCTTCTAACTCTTTTTTCAAATCTTGAATTCCTTTCAGGACATCTAGATGCAAAATGACCAATCTTATTACATACAAAACATTTAAAAGGTCATTTTCCTTCATACTTACTTCCTACTAGTCCTTTAGGTACTCTTCTAGAAAATAGTGCTTCAAGTTGCTCAAACTCATGATCTTCTCTCTTCATATCATCCAATTCCTTTGCATATAAAGCTTTCCAATCTTGTTTACCGGTTGCTGATGCAGATGCATGAAAAGAAGGTTTAGTCTTCACAGCTCCAAAAGGTCCAAATTATTCAATCTCAAAAGAAGATAATTTCCCAACCAAGGTACCTCTGTTGACAGATGTATTAGTCATTGTTCTCAACTCATTAATAGCAGTAGCCTTCATCTTGTAAGCTGGTGGTAGGGCTCTTAAAACTTTAGGAACAATTTCATCTCCACTCAGAGTTCCACCACAAAATTGAATTCCCATAACAATCTCATTTACCCTTTCCATGAATGCAGTAATCCTTTCATCTTCTTCCATATTCATGTTTTCATATCTCACCTGGTAACCATCAAGTTTAGAAATCTTCATTGTAGGGTCACCTTCATTAAGAGTCTCTAATACTTATCCCATATGATTTGTCGGTTAATCCCATTATTTGCTAATCAGAAAGTGCACACAAGAGGGCTTCTCTTTCTCTACAATCATTCTTAATCTCCTCATCCAAGTTTGTCAGAGGAGGATTACTAGATGCTGGATTATGAGGTGTAACACCATTCTATGTGATCTACCAAATCTCCTTGCGAAGACATCTCAGATGAGTCTCCATTTGAATCTTCCATACTATGTAATTTGTTCTATCAAGCCTAGGAATATCTCTCTGAAAGATAGCTCCAGATGAATTGGATGAACTTGAACTGTTAGTCACCATAGGATCTTCCTCAAGTGGTTAAGCTTTCTACAGAGAGGACCAAAGCTCTGATACCAATTATTAGACAGTTCAAATAACCGGAAGACAACTGAGAGAGGGGGTGAATCAGTTGTCATAGATTACCAGAACATTTAGCAATAAAAAATTTAATACCGGAACCCAAAACATTAATACCGGAATGCTTAAACCAAATACCGGAATAGCAGTTAAACTAATTAAGCATAAACGATAATCATAGAATAAATACCATCCACATGACACCAAGATTTATACGTGGAAAACCTGGTAAAGGGAAAAACCACAGTGGGAAGCCTACCCACAGTCAAATAATACTTCTGCAGTAAGTATGTGAATTATGATTGAGGAGCTTGGATTTGCAGGAAGGCCAATAGCCTAGAGTGCATTGCTCATCACAAAAGGAGTCTCACTAGGTACATAGAAATTCATACTACAATCCGGAAGAAGGAATGAACTACAAAGATAGAATCTCCTATGCCTCAGTACAGTTCTGGTTAAGCTCAATACTAGAGGACTAAATCCTCTTATATAAACCCAATTTGATCTCCAATGATCGACCAAATCCTTTGCCTCAATGATATTACATTATTCGCACATTACATATCCAAATCCCATTCCTTTACCTTATACCTATCATGATTTGTAAAGAGATCTTACATCATATATATACAACCTCTTGACCATAAACAATCAGGTTCACCACCAGACAATAAACCAATTACATAAATAAAAAACATGTTAGCCTTAGACCAAACAAATAATATCCAACTCATAAGACATCCTGGAAACATATCAAGAGGTCCAATCCACACGTTACATTAAGTCGGTCCATAACCTAGATCAACCGAGACCCAATATAGATCGACACACTAAATCAATGATCTCCATCCACCAAGTCTTGAATATGATCATCATCAGCATCCTGAAACTCCACCAGAAGCCACACCAACACCACTTATGCATATTATCAAAGATCTTCAACAAAAGCTCTTCCGGAGAAACCCTCACTAGAACCACAAGCCAAGCTTCCAAGTAAATAGGATAGCATCCAATCACCAGACCAAAACCAACTGAATGAATATGAACATGAGTATCATGAATAAGCAAATTCTATAGCCAAACCATACTGGAGCATACTGGATCATGCCGGATCCAAACCAACCAGAAACTACTCAACCTACTGGGACCAGAAGGGTGCCGGTAAAGCATCCAAACAACTAGTTTTGACATCAATGAAAAAACATCAATGTAACACATAATCAATTCCTCCAAATGGCCAAAAAATACCTCATCCCTAAAAGGTCCAATATTAAAATTCACCAAACACTTCTCTTTTACTTCTAACTTTTGATCATCCTACAACCAACTTATCTGGTAGGGACAAGGGTGCTTAAGCCTCTTTAATATAGGATTCTCTACCATCTCCTCTGATACCAAATTATGAGTACTTCCACTATCCACAATAACCTTAGAACACCTACCACCAGATTTACACATAGTTTGAAAAAGATTCTTCCTCTGAGTAGGTCCGATATCACTGCTCTGCTCCATCAAGACTCTTATAAACATAAGGGATTCTCCCTGCTCTGGTTCCAACACATTCTCACTGACTACTCTAACTTCTTAATCCTCATTTACCACACAATTTCTTGACATCCCTTGCTTGCACTCAAAAGATCTATGTCTGGTTTCTCCACACTTAAAACACCTACCCAAAAATTCTCTACCACTCGCTTTTCTCTATGTCTTCTGATCTAGTTCTTTACTCCACTTAGGTTTTGATTCTTCTTCAACATTTTTCTTCTTTATACTGCCACTCATCTGTCCTTTATTTCTCTCCTTTCCTCTAGGGTTATTTTGCTATCTTCTTTTTACTTTCTCCTCAGCCTTCAAAGCATATTGGTAGGCCTCTTCAACTGTGGAGATCTTCAACATACTAATCTCATCCTGAATGTTAAATGCAAGTCCATTTATGTACCTAGCCACCTTCTCTCTATCCATATCTCTATGTCCAGATCTCATCATTACCTTGTAGAACTCCTCGATATACTCCTTAACACTCATGTTTCTCTGCTTCAGGTTCTGCAACTTCTTGAACAACTCCAACTCATAGTCTCTGAGAATGAATTTAGTCTTCAATCTCACTACCATCTGCCTCCACCGGGTGATCTTCATCTCACCATTCTCAACTCTATCTCTCTACAACTCCTTCCACCATAAAGCAACATTCCCTTTCAGCTTAGTCTATGCCAACCAGAATCTTTGCGGGTTTTTAATATCCTTAAACTTGAAGTAGTCCTCCAACTCTTCGATCCAATCAATCAAATCTTCTGGATTCAATGTCTCAGAAAAGTTCAAAATCTCCACTTTATGAACTTTACTCACTTGTGCCACTGCTCTCAAAAACCTTTCCTCTCTTTCATCTTTTAGTTCTTCAACTTCCTCAAAATCAAGCTCTTCTCCAGCCTCCTCATACTCATCCTTGGATTCTAGATTCCTTCGCAAACCAGCCAATACATTTTGTATCTTGTTCCTCATCTCATTCTTGAAATCTTCCATCATCTACTCCACCCTGTAGGGGTTTATCCTTCTAGGTGGCATCTTCTCCTTCGCTCTGATGCAACTGCCTCAACTCGATGATCTGACTACTAGTTTTAATTTCCTCACACTTGGTGATCTATCAAACACGCCCGCAACCTACTACAACTTGGTGATCTATTCACCCAAAGGAATGCCTTAAGTTTTTCAACCAACTTTGATACCACTTGGTGCAGCCAAGATCCAATGGGTCCTCAAAGAGAATTGATTGGATCATGCAAAAAGAGTAATACAATGGATTTAAACAACAAAACATGGATAAAATGCAAAATCAGATATCTGCATCATCATATTATCATCATAGAACATCTGATAATCATTCAGTTACATGCAAGTTAATATGCCCTATTTTAAACTATATGCTATATTACAATCCATCCGGACCTCCAAGAGGCATCCGAATTAGAATTCCATAAAACTAGATCCTCATAACCTTCGAACTACCTCCTAAGGATCACATATAATAATATATATACCCTCTGGAACACATCCAAGTCAGCCACAATAGATTACATTTACCAAGAAAGGAAAATGAAATGTGCAAATAGGTCAGCCCCAAGAATGAAAGGAAAATTCTTCGGAAAAGAACAACCAAGAAGTATGGAATGAATGAAAGGTTGACCAAGGGATAAATAACATCGAGCAAGGCACCAAATAGATTTGCAAGCTCAGAAATCACCAACTAGTCGTTAAGCTCAAAATTGCTTCGGAACCAAGAAACAAACACTCTGGAAGGAACAACTCACTAAAAATGAACCCAAATGAATTGAAAATATAGAAAGATGAATAAAACCAAGCCTAAAAACTAAAAATCTAATCTGCAATGAAAAAGAACCAGCCACTGGAACACACTAAAAGAACACATAAACTGCAATATTGAACTGAACAAGAACAAAGATGAAAGGAAATATTTTTGGTTGATGCAAGATTTCTCATAGACCGGGGATGCTCCTACATCATAAGTGTTGTAAGGTTATTGTGGATACTGGAAGTACTGAAATTTTGGTATTAGAGGAGATGGTAGAGAAGCTTGGTTTGAAGAGGCTTCAACATCGTTGTCCTTATAAGGTGAGTTGGTTGAAAGATGATCATGTGGCAGAGGTGAGAGAACAGTGCTTGGTGAATTTTAATATTGGATCGTACAAAGATGAATTCTTGTGTGATGTTGTGTCTATGAGTGCTTGCCATGTTTTGCTGGGTAGACCTTGGCAATATGATAAAGGAGCGATCTATGATTGTAGAAGAAACCTGATCATTGTTGAGAAGGATGGCCAGAAGTTTACTTTGGCTTCTTTGGAGGAGAAAGAGAAGGAAGTGAAGAACTTGAGTCTTATGAAGAGTTGCAGTGCTGAGAAGCAGGATACAAAAGTTATACTGGATGATGGCATGGATTTGAAGATTCATATTGTGGATGGGTTTGTTAGGAAGATGGTACCATATGGTAGTGAAGTCAGAGTTGTGGTGACAGATAAGATGAGTTATAGTGGAAGAAATAGATTAGATTAGGGAGTGGTGATAAATTACAACAGTTTAGCTAGCCCATAACAGTGGTGTTGTCTTACTGCTTAAGGCATGTCTAACCTGTTTTGTTTCTTTTTCTGCCTTGGGCAACCTTGGGTGGTTTGTAAAAAGGGCCAACACCCTTGTTTTTCTAATAAAAAACAATATACATTATAAAGAGTTGTTGCTCCAAATTGTTTCAAATGAGATCACTAAGATAATATACCAAAAAATTAACATTTATACAAGTTAATATCAACAATTAACAAAATAACATTGTAGGCAACTAGTCGTGAGCACCGATGATATTGTTGATGCATTCTTCTTGGTCATAGTCATATGTGCCAAGGGGTAGCACAATCAATTTTGGATATGTCTCTATTGGCTCAAACTAAATTGTAACTTTCCACTTCTTGGATTCATCTTTAGGTTTAGGTTTAGTGATCTCAAGTCTTAATTGCAACTTTCCACTTCTTGGATTCAATAGATCAAGCTCCTCCTTGTTCAAGTTGTTTCTTCTTTGTGGGAAGAGGTGTGCAGATTTGATCTCTGTTATGTACATTAGAGTAATGCCTCTTTAGTTTGATACACTAATTGACCCATGTTTCATAAATAGTGATTTGTACAAAATCAATCTCTTAAGAATATGACCTACTTAACACTCATTGTAGCTAAGTGATGTACATATGAATAAATCATTAAGACTTCCTAAAAAATCACCCATCATAACACTATTGTTACAAACCTTCTCTTTAAACACCAAAACCTTCTCAATTTTTTTATTATACTTTGTTACAAAATATCTCTGACCCTACTTAGAACTAAAGAGTGACTTAAAAAAGTGGAAGAAAGTAATTATTGTGATAAGATAAGCGCGTTGATCATAATTCTGGTGGGTGCAGTCGAAGGATAAGATGAATTCCAGCCAAACACATTGTTTCAGCTCCGTGTTGAGCTTGAAAATGAAAGGACTCCTAGTCAAACATAATAACAAGACAAAAAATAAATTCGTTCCACATACATGAAATAGACAATTTTGTAGTGTGTTTTGACTGCTTGTAAGAGAGGAATCATGCCCAACTTAAACTCTTCCACATTAAAAACAATGTATTGTGAAGAAGAAAAAAAGACATCGACATCACCATTAACAGGTGGCTCCATATTGTAAGCGTGGACCTCAGATTCATTATCAAGATTGGAAGAAATAGCTTCCACAAAGGCAATCAAAAGTTTTGTTCTAATACATTCCACTATGTTGTTGACCATCCTAATAATACAAAAAGAAATGACACCTTCACTTGTGCTGTCCAATCGTATGAAATAAGGGAACATGGGAACATGGGACTTATCTTTTGCAGGTAATAGGAGTTTACGACTGTAGCTATTCTGGCTCCAAAATGACATGCCTCGATATGAGTTGAAGGCATACCATTCAAGTACATCAGGTCCATCAGAGCAACGTTCCTAGGACCCACAGATGACATGGAGGAATTCATGGCTACGATGACGTGGATGATGTCGTCGTTCTGCATTTGATAGAAAAGCTTCCTCGCGATTAACACTTTCCCAGCCATTGTCACCGTGATGTGACAGTTACGGTTACATCGGGCGAGGTGGTTAACATACTACTGGGAAAGCATTTTACATTTTCAGTGACCGCCAATTTTGATTTTGCGTTGACTAACATGACTAACATCGGGTGGCGGCCACATGTTATGGGCACAGTTTTCTATTCATTTAAATTTTTTTTTTGAATGGAAACTCCATTTCACGAAAATTGAAAATATATTTCGTTTGGTAGCTGCATGCAGAACATGCTGGTGGAGGCAAAACAAAATATTTGACCCTGGAAATTTAGGCTATAAATTCATGTGCCTGGTTGAATCATTGAGTGAAGGAGCTGCACTTCAATTGTAGTTATAGGTATGCATTCTTAAAATATGTGTGGCTCCGAAGGGGAGGAGAAAAGCCGACCGCATGCATAACCCAAGTTGTCTGGGTATATTGTTAGTCGTATACCCTTCTTGCCTGTTAACACGCAAGTTTTTTTTCATGTGCAGGGAGGAGGTATTGTAGCGTACAGGGGGTGGTACGATTGAAGATTGTTGTTTAGGGTTATGGTGGCATCGGTAAATTCAAACCCTAAAAGATAAAGATAGTTTTATGATTCCTTCGTCAACCCAGTGTTTGAAATTGTAAGTTTTTATATCATTTTTTGTATCGTAGAGGTTGTTGTGAGTGTGCCCTCAGGAGGTGTCAAGAGGACAACAATTTGGGTGGAGGCTTAGGCAACTGCGGTAATTTGAAACCCTAAGACATTCAATATATATTTTTTAATTTCTTGTGTCATTTTGTGTTCTCTCTGTGAAAATTAGGCATCATTTTGTAGCATGGTCATGTCAGGATACCAAGGTTCCCTTTTTGATTGTTGACGGCTAATTTTTGGGATTTTGTTGAAAACCATTAGGGTTTGGATTGTTTGTTTGCGGTTTGCTGTGTATTAGTGTGTGTATGTGTGTGTGTGTGTGTGTGTGTGTGTGTGTGTGTGTGTGTGTGTGTGTGTGTGTGTGTGTGTGTGTGTGTGTGTGTGTGTGTGTGTGTGTGTGAATATGAAGCAATACACACACACAAACATGTCCTCTACAATACAGAGGAAAACAACAGAATAAAACATAGATAAAAGAAACTATGGAAATATTATGCTCTGTTTCCATTATTCTCATGTGCTCATTAGATAAAAAAAAGAAAACCTATAGTCCCATAAATCTCCCTTCAACAATAAGCCAGAATAGACGGAGGCTGCTTCAACAAGGAGCCCTTCAACAATAATGTTTTCATTCGCGCATTAGTCTTACTTCTTCCATGTTAGGCAAATGAAAAAGGCACCATGTTTTCTATCATCAAACAAACAACAAATCAACTCCTAATTGTCAGCAAGCAATAGATCAACTCCTAAACAAGAGTAGGTCACACACAGTCAAGGAATGGTTGCATCAACGAGTCAACAACCTAATTTTGAGAAGTCTGTTTGCATCAAAAGGCAAACCATAACATGCAAACGAGGTCAAGACCATGTAGAAGAAGCTCAATTTGAAACAAAACATTTTATCTCACTTTGTCTTTCATGTAGCTATTAGGTGCCTGCCACTTGTATTTGCATATATATATATATATTCTCGGACATGTATGTTGATGCATGTCATTGGTACGATATGTCCTTTTTGGAGCCAGAATAGATGTGTGTCATGCATGTCAATTCATGTTGTTGTTACAATCTCATTTTGAAGCTAGAATAGACATGTCTGACACAAGTTGGAAGCACCTAATGACACTCAAAAAGTGCAGAATAAACATAAATGCATATATATGTGGGAGGCTATGTGTATTGTGGCTTGATAGTGGACGTATCATACCAACAACATGCATCGACATATATTTCCAAGACATGCATACCATGCCAACTTCTCATGGTGCTCTGACCCATGGTATGTGATGTGGAGTTGTTGTCAAGTTCTTGGTTTCAGTCCTCGGTGCCCACGCAAAATTATGTGGAAATGCCAGAGGATGGTTGTGGCATGCTTCGTGGTTATTGTTGATTTATTATGCATAACATGCACATTAAAAGCTTGTGAATGAAGGAATCACATTTGGAGGGCATCCTGGCCAGAAGAAGAGGCTACGGGCTGCAAAAACTTGGTACTTTTGTCAGAGAAAACACTAGCATGAAACTCAAGTTACTCTCGCAGTGGCACGCCTCCATTGTGGCTGCAAAAAACAAAATGGGGAGACTAACACCCCATGTTTGTGGCAGGTTTTTAATCATAGGTTTTGCATTTGATGGTTGCTTCTGTCTAACACAAGGTTGTTAGTCTGTATGATTTTTCTATTTTGGAACCAGAAGAGACACAACCTCTCAAACCATTGTTCATGTATGAGTTGTGATTTGATGCAGCTAACAGCGGTAAAGCCAAAGGCTAACACGCGATGCCGTTTACTATAGTAGATGGAGTTAGTCAATAACAAGCCTTGAGAATAGACAAATGGTACTGCGTGTTAGTGACATGTTATCCAATTGCATCCATTGAATGTAAAATATAGTGTAAAACGTGTGACTAAGCTGCGTGTTAGTCAGACCATAGCGTTGATTTCGAGTCGGAATAGAGGTGTCTATCCTTGAGCGCACAAAAATAGTACGAAAATAGGTGGTTGATATAGACAACTCTGGTACAGCTCTGGTACTATGGCAAATTGACATATACAATTTAGGTGATATAAATTACTTACTGGTAGTTTATATTGGATGTTAAACTGCAATTTCATATATGAACATGTAGGTTCCTTTTTTGTCTTTTGAAATGCATGTATTTCCCAATGTAGATTACCAGTAACATGAGTTATCCATGCAGGTTGTTGATTTTCAAGGACTATTGAGTAGTCCCCTGGCAAACGTCCAGATGTTCCCAGGTTGTTGCTCTATCTCCCTTGTTTAATACTACTTGCACTGTAATGTCCACTTATTAATAATCTTTGGGCTTGTGCAACTTTTTGAAAGGCGCTTGTTATATATATATATATAGTTTTTTATATATAATATTTTTTATGCGGCACAAATGTATGTATAAATTTTAGTTCTTGATCATGTAATATTAATGTCCTTACTTTTACTGAATTTGATAATAATGAAAATGAACAATGCAATTGGCTGATGTATTTTATTATATGCTATAGATGCACCATATTAGACAATAAGATATAATTTTTGAACCTGGTCGTCTTAATATTGTTATTTATGGATCTTCAAGTCATGAAACCAGTGTTGAATATATGAAGCAAAAATCCTAATTCTTGCGAACTATGTGTTATAAATTTGTATATATTCTATTGATTTGCATGAGAGTGTTAATGTTCATTGTAGTGTATTTGTATTTCTAGATTATTGATGTTCGTGATGTTTGAGAAGTACATGTGTTTGATGATCCAACTCCAATCTGAAATGTTATTTGGGCTTCTGTTTGAGGTGTCTCGGGTTGGCACGACGAACTCCTCATGTGTCTATCCTTCAGAGTGTTTTTTTCTTTTTTCTTTTCATAAATTAAGAGTACGTTTTTAATAATTAATACTATTCCCATGTCAACAAAGAGATGGAAGCTTTAGAATATGCTCTCGTTTCAAAAGACTTGTGTCTTTTGAAAAATGAATTGGAGGTCTCTGTACCCATTAATTATTGTGAAAGACTTTGTTAATGGTAATGAATCGCTGTTTATTCTCTAACATAGATTGACCATCTTAATTGCTGCACACTCGTTTTACAACATCGATTTTGCAATTAGCGGCTGCGATTGACTAACCTGTCGGTAACACATTGTAGGAAAGGTTTGTTTTGGAGCCGAAATAGACACAACCGATCCGTTAAGCGTGTTTTGCATCCTTGTTTATCAATCCTTAAGAAAGTGTAGTTTTTGTGTTGTATTTTGGATGGGGAGAACACAGGTAGCCTTTTTAACAGCGTTGGTGATCTATCATAGTCATTATTTTGTTGCAATTGCAACCAAATATGCTCTAGAGAGGAATGTCATGGATAGTTTATGGATAAACTGTTAGCTGGGTTGTACATAACATAGCGACATGCTGACTTTGTATTGGAATGTGGGCATAATCAGTCATGTGTTGGCTGTGTCATTTGTAGTGAATGTGTGGTGTTATTGATAGTGTGATGAATATGAATTGCATTTTTTTTATGTTTCAGTTCAATCATGTCAATTGTATTGCGAAAAAGGTTGAGGGAAAATGTTGATCTTGATTATGGGTTGCTAGAGCTAAAGGAAGATGATCTCCTGGGAGTTGGCCGTGTTCACTTCCTAGTGACACGTGACATCGACCTGCCTATAAGCTAAGTAGTTTTAATGGATTATGTAACATGTAGTATTGCTTGGTGTTGTAACTCTTTAATGCTTGTGATTGGAGAGCTAATTTGTATACCCAAGAGAGAGGTGGGCTCTCATATGTGGGAAGAGTTTGGTATTCATATCTGAAAGATTCAGGTGTTGGGATTTCACATCTAGGAGTAGTTGAGGATTCGAATCCGAAAGAGTCAAGAGTTGGGCTTTTAGATGTGCGACCAGTTGGAGATTCAAATCTTAAAGTTTCAGGAGCTGGGCTTTTGTATCCAGGACTAGTTGAGGATTCAAATCTGAAAGGGTCAGGAGTTGGGCTTTCAGATGTAGGACAAGTTGGGGATTCAATTCTAAAAGATTTAGGAGTCGAACTTTCACATCCATGAGTAGTTGAGGATTCAAATCTGAAAGACTCAGGAGTTGGGCTTTCAGATGCACAACAAGTTGGGGATTCAAATCTGAAAGATTCAGGAGTTGGACTTTCACATCCATGAGTAGTTGAGGATTCAAATCTGAAAGACTCAGGAGTTGGGCTTTCAGATGCAGGACTAGTTGGGGATCCAAATCCGAAAGAGTCAGGGGATGGGCCTTCAGGTCAGGGACTAGTTGGGGATTCAAATCTGAATGAGTCACCAGTCGGGTCTCCAATTTTGAACCCATTGTCAAGTCGGCTTCTCAACGACTGCAGAACCACACTGGTAATTATTTCTCATTGCATTATATATTTTTTCCATCATTGCATGGCATGGTTGGTGGAAGTTGGGATTTATAAGTGGAAATGTAGATATATACATGGGCATAAAATGGATCGATGATGTGTGCTATTTTATTGAACAACATTATGATAGTGGCTGTGCTGGTGAGGAAGATGAGGCTAGTGGAAGTGTAGATGAGGCCAATTATACTGATGCTCGAGGCGGTGAGAGTGAAAAAGGGGATGTTTGTAGCGAGCACGAGGTGAGCATAGAGCAGGAGGTTGAACGGCAATGTGATTCTATCAGTGGTCATGAATAGGAACAAGGAGGGGCGAGTAACAAGGAGGTCCACTATTAGTCATTATATGTTGGATTATCTTTATAATGCTTGATTAGTGCAAAATTGAATGTGACTCTTTGTCTCTGTTGGTTGTGTGCAGCAACAGGCCGATCACAAAAGAGAATATATTAATGGCAGGTTGCACTACTTTTGTCTCTTCCGTTATTGTTCCGAAAATGAAGGTCATCGGTTTTGGGATCTGGGGAGGCTCAATATGCATAGAGCCAGAGAACATCAACTACCATTTTTGGGGATTGCATGACGCAGTCATCAATAGTGTGGAAGTGGAAAGCGCAGTGCCGATCATAGGAAGAAATTGCTGTTGGAGTTGAAAAAGAGGGAGTCTAATATTGAATACCAAATGGGCGTATGACGCAGTATGCAAAAAGAATGTGTCACTGATCAGGTATGTATGAAATATGGCAAGAAAACACGTGATGAGCTTCCTACCGAAGGGAAGGAAGAGATAAAGGAAGCAATGCGAGTGTACGACAACAGTCCGGTTAGGGAGGCGAGAAGGAAGAAGGTTTTAGAGTTACTGCAAAGAAAGAATATTGCAACAGAGGTAATTTTTTAGTGATCGTATTTTTTACAATTTACTAAATTCCTTTAAACATGTGAAGAATGACTTATTGAGGTATCCTATCCTGGTGCCCAGATTTTAAGTGACAGTGCAGGCCATGGCGAGGAGGTTCTATCATCGAAGGCTAATCGTGAAACAAATGTGCTAGTGAATGAGGCTACATTTGTTTCATTGGGGAAGCCAAAAAAGAGGAATGATGCGAAAAAATCAAGGCGGGCTTCAGGTCATCAAACAGAAGAGGGTGCACCTGTTTTATGGGGGAAGCAAAAAAAGAAGAATGTTGCGGAAAAAAGAAGGCGGACTTCACATCCTCAAAAAAACGTGCTAGCCAATGAGCCTACATGTGATTCATCAAGGAAGTAAGAAAAAAAGAATGTTGCAAAAAAAATAGGTCTGACTTTAGATGACGCGACATGTTTGTCATCGAAGGTGATTGTCTGTTGGCTTGTCCATATGTGTGTTTTCATTGCATGGTATGCTTTGCACTACAATATGTAGTATGTTGACTATTTCGTCCATGTCATTGTAGGGTGATGGGGTCCATGGAGGGAGCATGGACTGCCCCGTGGTATTGGATGACATAGAATGCAGTGTGTGAAAAAAATTAAGTCGAAAACCTCAGGCGTCTATTATGTATAAGTTCGTTTCATCAAAGAAGTTGAAGGAGATGTCAAATGAAAAATTGGGTGCATGCAGTGCCAAGAAGATTGTGGAGCAGTCTCGTGACTTGGGCTAGACGATGGATGATACAAGCAAAGAACAGTCAATGTAGTTGCCAGATGACACCGTGTGTAGTGTTCCCGAAAAACCAAGTCCAAAATCTCAGATGTCTGTTAGGAGGAAGAAGGTGAAGGAGATGACGATTGAAAAAATGAGTGAATGCAGTGGTGAGATGATTGCATAACACCCTCCTCAACTGGGGTAGAGGTTGGAGGATAGCTGCAAAGATGAACAGGTAATGCAGTGCCATTGTGCATGACATGTACTGCTATATCATGACATGGTGTGTTATACTATATAGTAACTCTTTTTTTATGCAGTTGGCCACGGTATTGGACGAGAAACTTCAGAAGTCTATTTCAAGGGAGAAACTGAAGGAGATGGTGAATGGAAATTTGAGTGCATGCAATGGTGAGAAGATTGCAGAGGAGTCCACTCAATTGGGGCAGACATTGGAGGATAAGAGCAGAGATGAACAGGTATTGGGCTATTCTTTTGGATAACAGGTGGTGAGGGGCAGTGTTATACTGGAGCATTTTTTATGATGTTGTGGTTTGTGTCCATTATCTATGTTCCTGTTATTGCCTTAGTCGTGTAAAATTCATCAGCCTTGGTCCAGTAGTGTTCGTAGGCATATGGGTTTAATGTGTACTCACACTCCTGTATAATGTGTCACATTTTGCAGCATAATCCGATAGAAACAAGCATTGACAAAGAGTCTGGGGGAAATGATGATGGATGTACAAATGCAGACTATGACCGTGATGGGGGCAATGGGCCGAGAGAGATAGCTACTCTGGTACTATTGTACTGCATTGGCATGGATTCATTTGACTATGTTTGATCAAGATGTATAAAGAATTTTATTTGAGTGACTGTGTCCACTCATTACTGATGTAGGCAACTGTGGAAGACAAAGAAGAGTGTGCCAATGAAGATGCTCACACTGTTGCTATTGGAGTTAAAGTCCACCTACTCCTGGATGGGGCAGTGGTTGGGGAAGGCATTGTTGATGGCCTGGGGAAGGGTGTAATGTGTCATACTATTCCACTCCCATGATAGTGCTAAAGTTCACATCGTCAAAGTCTTTGATGCAAATGCCTAGCTGCCTTTCCCAGGTCCTTTTGCCGATGTCTTGTTGGATTCCCTAAACTCGTGGGCGGTGTGGCCCATTGAAGACCTCATCTATTCCCCACTCTTGGTAAGTTTCAAAGATGACAAGATCCCTTCCTCTATCTTCTCATTCCATCCTTTACCTTATTTCAATGGAATGAAATAGGAAACACTCGTATGATGTCGTTTGTATGTGGCACGATAAAGTTGGCAAAACTGTCCAGCCACAAAAAGAGGATGTTAAACGCAGCCCTGTGACTAGATGGGTAAGTCACAGTCTGCGATCACTTGGCATCACCCCTCCCAAGTTGCATAAGAATGAGAAGAAGCATAAAGCATTTTATGGTGCCGTCAACTCCATTGTGCAATCCAGATAGTGGAGGCGATAAATATTCTTTGATCATAGTTGTTGTTCCTCTTTCCAAATATTTAGAGTGAGATACTGTGGTGGAATTTCAGTCTTGATAGACTTTATTCAAATGGGATTTGGAGATGTTATATTAACATGGCTTTTACCTTAGCATAGTTTAAAGTTTAAACCCTCTGAATTATTGTTTGTCTTAGATGAATTTTACATTATTATTCAACCTTTCCTGCTATTTTAAGCACCTTTCCTGTTATTTTAAGCAAAATAACTATAAAGGCTTGATTTGTTGGACTCTTTCATGGTGATCCTACACCATCAACTACCCTTTAATAACTTCACAAACCTTTCTTTGGTGTGCAACATTTTTAATAATGATAGTTGATTGTATAATAAAGTCGATGATAGTCGTTTACTGTTCAAGTTTTGTTCAAGGTCTCTTATATGTTGCATATGCATAGGTTTTGTTATTGCGTACCAATAGAGGGTCCCTACAACTCTTTTATGTATACAGATGAAGCAGAATGTTTGATTGAAATTGTGAACCATGTGCTTTTTCCACTATAGCTTACGACAGTTGAATATACCATTGTGATTGTTTGTTTTTGAACACTGAATCTGAAATGAATTAACAACAAAAAAAAAAAAATCTATTAAAATACACCAGACTTCCATTATAGTTTCATGGCATATGTGTAATAAGTTGGATGCAGGACGAGGAGTGCTGACTGATGGAGTTATCTTCCCAAAACATGGACTCCCAATTGGCAGGTAACCTACCGCCCAAGTGCCCAGTTTAGTGAACATGTCAACTTTACCGAACACGTTAACTTTTTGTATCGTGCATAATGTTATTCATTCCAAAAAATGCAACAGATAGCAGTTCCTTTCTTGTTGGCATAAACTATTATTTCCTGCATTTTTCATGTTGTCTTGCCCACCTATCTACAGATACTTCTTTTTGGCATTGTTTGCAGGGATGGCAATGGGAAGACCATGGACAGGAAAAAGAAAGGGTGTCAAAACATCTGTTCCGCAGAACGGAACGCCTACTACGAATCCAAAGGCGAATGGGACGATCTATGTTCTCACCTCTGAAGACGATTTAGGGAAGTCTACAAGAAAACCACCACCGCCCTTTGCAGACTGCAACGATGGGATGGACACAATGAAGTTTGACGCCATGCAAGTAGAACTGCTAACGCAGAAGTTCGAAATGGCCCATGTTGAAAATGAAAGGCTGAAGGGGATTGTTTCTCATCTTGAATGGAGACTCACTAAAGTGAAAAGGAGATGCACCAAACTCAATAAGAAATGCACTGAACTCAATAAGAAATGCATGGAACTCAATAACATGGTCATGGACTTGGACCATAAGAATACGGACCTTGAGATGGAAGTGCGTGGTTTGCAGATGGTGAATGAGAGACAGGAGGTAGTTCGTGAGGCATGTGCTAAAAATAGTAAAATCATAAGTGACCAAATGCAGGGGATGCTAGATGTTTGTGCGCAACGCACTCAGTACTGGAAACAGAGGTACGTGGAGGTGTTTGCCTCTATAATCGATGAAGATGATGGGAATGATGTGCCTCGCCTTACTCTGACCACTGGGGGAAGCAAAATTCATTTAAATACTCAACCTCTGCCTCTATAACAAGCTTGCACTGTTACGAAATTTTTCCTGTTCAATAAAACGTCAGCAGTGGTACAGACTTTTTGTAATTAGACATATTCTTTCATTTAGGAAGACACTTTGTATGCTTCATGAATGGTTATTTTCAATAAACTTGATTGATCGAAGTTTTTCTTTCTGGTTCTTTTCTTCGGGAGCCCTTCTTGTGAACCAGTCCCTTGAACCAGTTGTAAAAATATATTAAGTGGCCTTGGCACCTTGTCAGAAAAAATAAAAAATAAATAAATGTGATTGACTTCACTTAAACATCAATGGTTAATGATTGGTTTGTTGTACACTTTTTCATGCTTTCTGAATGGTTCTATGTGGCTTTTCTACACGTCTTCTATGATGAATGGTTTTCACACTTCTCTTAATAAGTTAATATGACTTCCCAATCAATGTTCACAAACCAAATCGGGTGAATCTATACCTGAAACCTAACATTAGGTTCAAAGCTTTTTTATAGCGGATTTAAATGAACCACTAATTGTATGATGGCAATTTTTTTTTAACAAACTGAAAAAATGCTTATTTATAAATGATGGACTGGTCAATGACAAGTACATAAGATAGACTGCTCAATGACTATTATTCTTTGTAAATATTAAATATAAATCAATGAGTATTAACTATTAAAGCTTTACGACATGAAAGATATGTAACTATTAATCTTGCTTGCAGTCTTTGCTTGTCTTCATCACTTTTTTTCATACAGCCTCTCTTATATGTAGAGTCCTCCCTCAACAGAAACTCTATTTGATCTTGATTTAGTTGAGCCATATCTAAGTTTACTTTGCTAGTGCTTCTATGGTCAGTCTTTCCAACTTGTCGTTTCATCAAATGTCCAAATACTTCTTCTTTGTCAACCAGTGTGGGTGACTCTTCTCTGTCAATGCGTGTTAGTCATGCATTTCACACCGTCGATTTTGCAATAAATGACTGTGATTGAGTAACATGTCGCTAACACATTGTACGAAAGGTCTGTTTTGGAGCAGAATAGCTTCAGCCGTTAGCGAAAGCTTTCTCAATTGTAGTCGTTAAGTGCAAAATCGACAGTGTAAAATGCATGACTAACATGCATGTTCGTTAATCCATACTGGAATCACAACTATTAGTTTCCCATGTAAGTTAACGGGTAGTGAAAGGTTAGTCATTCCTAGTCATAAATCAAAACCGTAAATGTCGCATGTTTGTGAAAGGTTAGTCATTCCCAGCCATAAGTTTCGCGCGTTACTAACAGATTAGTCAATCGCAGTAGTTAGTTTCGCGTGTTTGTGACAAGTTAGTCAATTTTAGCAGTTAGTTTCGCGTGTTTGTTACAGGTTAGTCATGCAGTAGTTAGTTTCATGTGTTTGTTACAGGTTAGTAATCGTAGCAATTAGTTTCGATGGCATGTTAATCTAGTTCACCGTTTCGCGTGGCAAAAGGAAAAGTCTGTCGGCCACTAGTCGAATCACAACCGTTAGTCAACTACAGCCATTCATTTCACATTTTTTGATAAGTTAGTCAACCACAACCATCATATCGCGTTTGTGTGATAGGTTAGTCAATCAGAGCCATTAGTTTTGCTTTTTTGTGTTCGGTTAGTCAATCGCAGTTGTTAGTTTCGAGTGTTAGTGAGAGGTTAGTCAATTGGCCTTCAGGGGATCAGGATATGATCCAGATCAATCAGGGCCACGACTATTCTAGCTCAAAAATAGACCTTTCGTAAAGCATGTTATTGATAGCATAGTGAATCGTGACCGTTATTGGAAAATCAATCGTGTAAAATGCACGACTAACTTTTTGGAGCCAGAATAGATGCATGCAGAGACAAACACATAAACTGTAAACATAACCGAGACAAACATATATAAATTGTAAAAATAACCGAGACAAACATATATAAATTGTAAACATAACCGAGACAAACATATAAATGGTAAACATTGGAGACAAACGACGTTCAAAGATCGGCTATGTAACCATAGAAATTAACTGTTTTATAAATAATAGCATAGTCTTAAAGGACCAGTTATACAATTTTAATTAGAGGACCTCCTCTGCGATGGGAATCTACTCTGTATCCTCACAAACCTCTGTGTTGGCCGTGGACTACCATAACCCGTGAAAATGGGGGTGTAGTCCATAATAAGCAGGTTCCATGGAAAGAATGTCGTGACATCCTCAATACTGTCATCGGAGTGAGGCACCAAGGACCATCCATGTCTCCAGTGGGGTCTGTCAGCACAGATAATGTGAATCCAAGGGAGAGTGGCTGGCCAGTACGCAAGGGTGAAATACACTGGCCATAGTCTCCTATACAAATCGACCGTCAACCGAGTCGAGAATCTGGCGAAGGAGATCACGTCTTGTATGTGGACCGTGTATATATTGTCGTTGGCATAATGTCTTCCCATTCGAATGGTCCACTCGGCGGCCCATGTGGGAGTTATTGTTTGGATAATATCCAAAACAATGACATCTGAGAGGTGCTAAAATAAGGCAGAGTCCTCATTGTTCTCTGCCAACCTCTCTAGCAGTCTGCAGATACATATGATAAGAGTGTTAGTAATATAACTATAGCATTCAAGAAATGTAAGCCATAAGAGTATTAATTATTTAACTAGAGCATTCAATAAATTGAAGACATAAAAGCGCAATACTAAAAATTAAGTTGCATAAAACCTACGTCTGTTGCCGAACGTGTATGTGAACGCCAATTAGTGATAAAAGAGGGTGAAAAAACAATGGACTTGCAGACAAAGATACATTATAAAAGATGGTTAGGGATAGTTATAGTAAACATTACAACGCAACTAGAATAAACAAAGTTGTTCCATATTACACAATAAGTTGAATGAAGAATGGCTAAACATCAAGGGACCTCAAGCACATATATGACATAGTTAGAAACAGAAAGCTTGATCTGAACAAATAATACCAAAATTAGTATTAGCGAGGATCACTGTGTGATCCCTCTCCACGTAAAAGACCATCAAAAGCCAATCACCGATGAGGAATCCTATGGCCAGGTGTTGAGGGGGTGTCGAACACTGTCACAGATAAGTGTGTATCACTTTCACCGACTACAAGACACAATGACTAAATAAACACGTGCAACATTCACATGTTTAGAAACCACTTACAGGTGACACTAGAGTACCAACCTGTATCAGAGACAGCCGATGCAGTGGGAAGGACATGCGATTCCCATGCTTGGTCCAATTACCTCTTTCCCCTTCTCCTCCTAGAAGTCTCAAAGGGAAACTCAAAGGTGAGAGACTGTTGAACATCATGATAGATCTCACTCCTACTACTGTGCCTATGTTGTCACCGATTGCAACGACGAACCTGAGTTGCACTGAACCAAGGCCGCATACATTCGGTGGTTGTATTAGCTGGATCGGTAGATGGTCTAAGATCAAATGACATGGCACCGACATCCTAAAGATCAGCCATGAACCTATCCAGATAGCCTACAAATGCCATTAGTTTATCACCTAAAGCTGACATTGTTTGCGATAATATGTTTAACTTTCTATTTGCTTCATTCCACATTACAGTGTCTACATCCTCTAAATTTGTATGTGCATTAGAAATGGTATCGACGACAGGTTTAGGTGTTGGGTTTTCATTAGTATTAGCAGATGTTGGAGTCGAGATATGAATAGGATCTGTATGAAACAAGATGATAGGGTGAAGTACACATCTTTTAAGTTAGCAAAAATCAACATTTACGAACATCCACTTACACGGAACACGTGAATTGTGGAATGAATTGTTCAGCATTGCAACAAACTTCAACGCATGCTTGCACATGTTTCCTCGCAAACTCCATAGACATTCATAGATGTAGAAGTGATCCCCAAATTTCCTAACCACATACCAGTTGCATGAGGACTAAATTTTCACCCAATACCATCCAGGAGTAGTGTCGTATGGAACACAATCAGCATCAGGAATTGCCTTTGCCCTCTCCATACTAGTTTGCAAATGTGTCAACCTGTAGTTTTTGATAAATCCAAAATGCTACAATTCTCGCTTATGCTGGTAGAATGGTTCCACTTTATACACAAGTATAAAATATAGATTGTCCATCCTCCTCGAGCACATCTTTTTATCATCTCTTAGGTGCAGTGACTTCAATTTACCATGGTATGATTCGATGGCATTATTTGTGTCCTGGTTAGCATGAGCGAAATTCCTAAAGTTTTTCGCCTGCATAGCTGGCCAAAAAAAAATAAATTGAAATAAAGAAATTAAAAGCAGGAGTAGGATGTCAACTACCAAATGACAACCAAAATGGGTAACAAGTCATAAAGCCACTACTCTAATGTAATGTCGAACTCACCGATACGGCCTCCTCCTTGACACCATGTGCTGTAGAAGTACTTTAGAAAACATGGCTGATCACTAAATTCGGCAAAGAAAGTGTGCAGCTCCTCCACCGTGCTCTCTTCACTTTCATGCATTGCCATCATTATCGCCCCTAGATGGTGAAAAATGTCCATTTCTCTTTCCTTCATTGCATACTTGTATACATTCTTCAACCATGCTCGACGCACGTGCCAAATACAAAGTATGACATGGCATTCAAAAATAGTCCTGTTATGAATAAAACGTTTAACTGGGCTAAGCTGGGAGCGTGGTCATTTAAAATAAAATGTAAAGCAGTGTACCATACTATTTGATTTCATGTAGACAAAATATCCCTCTTGCACTTACTCTATGGCTTGAATCTCTGCACTCGCATCATCCGTGATAAATGCATTGATCCTCCAATCAGGCCTCTTTTCCTTTCCTCATCTCCACAACTCCACCAACCACACCTGGATATCCTCGATCTTGTTCCTTGATGTCATAGCCGATGCAATAGGCACCCCTGATTGTTGCTCGTCGAAGACGAGACACGAATACAATTGATACTATTTTAAACAGCAAACAGGAAGATCATGACAATCCATAGATCAAATGGGCTGCATGAAAAATAGACAGGTTAAGTTTGAAGAGACATACCCCATATTTGTTTGTTGCGAATGTCGAATCCATTGAGATGATTGAGTCATGTGAGAATCGTACCATCATGTCAAGCATCCAAGCTGTTTGTATTCCCATAATGAAAGGTTTGTGGGCACCTTGTGGCTACTGGAAAAAAAAGAAATTTGCCTCATCCTATTTTTTCCATTCTAAGATGCTAGTGGCATCATGCACATACTTTCGTGACCAAATAGAACGGACCCTCATCGCCGCGTTGATAACATCCTTGCATGTCACGAATGAATCTCTCTTCTTCAACATGTCATGAAAAATGGGATCATCAAGATGTCTGTCCACAATAGCATCAACGCTCACATCCATCAACAACAACCTCTCTATATATGCTTTGCATTCATCGGAAAGGTTTGGTGCAAATTGAGAGCGCAGCTCATTGCTGGTATCATCAACGCCATGACAAGCTTCACCATTATTGTCTACATGCAACGGTTGCTTGAATATCAAGATGGCCACATCTGCCCTACCATATAACACCTTAACAATGAAGTGGTATGTACAAGATCTTTTTTCTGATATGTCCATGCGCACTTCTTATTCGGCGACTTCTTCATGTTGTCTTCTGGTCCATATGAACACCAATACCTTCAAAAAATAACTCTCCTATTATCAACATCAGTCGTTATGTCATTAAACGTAGACAAAGAATATGAAAGAATGTGTCTATGAACCAGCTGTACATCTTTGTTGTATGCATGTTGTGCAGAGCACTATCGTGCTCTATGTGCTGCTTTTGAAGGAATTGGATTTCAACACCTTCGCACAACAATTCCCCTCTCACGAATGCATCCAATCTACCTAGGGGAATTGCTGCACACAGGTCTAATGTTGAATCATTTTCAACACAAATTGGCATCCACTGAATATCCCTTGAATAGAAATGATGCAAACCTTCACCACCATCTTGAACTTCCAATACCATAATGTCTCGCCATTTCCGGTGTTTTCCCATTCTCGTCCTGCACATATCGGAGAAAGAAAGAGATATCATAAATAGTAAACAACCACAGTGATTATATCTTCAGTGTGATACTGTTTTGAGATATTGGTTGATGTCAAATGTGTTTTCCATGATATTGGTCGCTTCGCACATATGACCAAATCTACTTTACCATTAGACCTTCATCCTGCCCATCCTGTTAGCACATATATTTACAAAATAGTTTTGTGCTATATGTGGACACTTTTAGTTTCATCATAAGAGCATTTAGTGGTGGATTGTATGTACAGGTGATATGTTGCAGTATCTTCATGAAAAAGCATCACTTCGGCTTATTGAAGGGAATGTTGAGTGATATGTTGAGTGTTCGATAGGTCTGATTTGGAGCTACAGTAGTCGAGGCCATTTGAAATATGCCTCCAATTCACTTGACCTTTGTTCATACTCATCAGTTTAAATCTAAAGATGGGCCCATCGGAGAAAAACACCATATCGGGATAGTGCAAAAAATAGTTAGATCGATTCCCGATGACATGGAGAATCGGAAGGCAGAACCATCAGTATAACCTAAATTGATAAATCAAACTCGAAAGCATAAAGCATAAAAGTGCATCGAAGACTCATCGGGACTTCGAGAGGAATAGAAAAATGCTATTTCGACCTCTGATGAAGATAAAAGCACCTGTGGGGATATCAGTGTAAACTATATCGATAAAGTAAACATGCATTAGGACTCATCGGGACATCGGAAGAAGAAATTTTATGCTATGCCAAGTCCCGATAGGTCTATTAAGGTGAATGTAGACTTGCTAGGAGTTCTTTGGGGTGATTTATGCCAATAAGGCGGGGGACTTACTCACAATGTGGACTTGTATATTGAGATCATCGGGGCATTGGAGGGACATAAATTGAACTATGCCAATACCCGATGGGACATATCCGACTATGTTTTGGCTATTGAGAGGGTTCGGACGTGGCTATTCTAGCTCCAAAACAAATGTGTCTATTCTGGCTCCAAAATGGCAGTATGGATTGACTAACACGCGTGTTAGTAGCACATTTTACACTGGCGATTTTGCAATAAATGGTTGTGATTGACTAACACATCTTTATCATGCTATACTAAAAAGCTAGAATAGGGACCTGTCATATAGCGTGTTAGTGAGAGGTTAGTAAATCGCAACCATTAACTGCAAAAAAATTTGCAGTTAAAAATATTTTTCCCATTATTGGCTAAGTTTGCAAAATTTTTTGAGTCTAGTGTGTTCTTGTTGCTCCAAGATAGTTTTAAGTCCAAATGGGTTTAGGGTTTAGGTTTTAAAATCGCTTTAGTAACTGATAAAACCCTCTAGTTTCTATTCCTGCGTTACTTTATTCACTTAAGTAATGGGTCTTGGGGTCATGAGAAGTGTCCCCCCTTTTCATTTGCCTAGGCAGTCTTTCAATAATCGTAAAAATTCTTTGCCTTATCTCTTTTTACTTTAAATGTTGTCGGGCCCAGTAAGTGTCGTGCAGCTCTCAGATGGATCTACGACTTTCGCCATTTCATTAGGCGAAGTTGCGAGTGCTTTAAGACTTGCGAAATAGTGAAAGGAAAAAACATGTTCAATGGTGCGCATTTGGTCTGGTTTAAAGAAGCGTCATCTCATTCAAGATCTAACAGCTGGCATTGATTCGCAGCCGAAACCAGCAAGCAAATTACTTTTTGCGAAATGGCGAAATGACTCGACCTTCTAGGTGGCGATAAAGGAAATAAACCCTGCTGATTTTTTAGCAAGTAAAGAGGTGACACATAATGGACCAAACTCCAGATGGATAGAGCTAAGCATCGAGTAGATTAGATATAATCTAATGGTTTGCGTGTGTTCGCGAAGGTAAAGTTCTCGTGTTTTAAAATCTGTGAAATCACGAAAGGTTTTTGGGGCCCGAAGAATAGATAAAGCATGAAGTTTAAAAGGGGTTCAACTCTGTTTTGATCCAAGGGCTTGCGTTGTTTCATGGCTGGGAGTTCCATCCAATCAGACACCTAGTGTGATTTCGTTTGGTGAAACTACTCACATGTTATGCTTTGCGAAATGGTGAAAGAGCGAAAAGAATGTGTCGTGACCCGTTGGAGTGAAAATTTCAAATTCTTTCATGAATTCAATTCTGAAGGGATGGTCGAAGCATGCAGTATCAATGTCACAGTTAAGAGCCCTACTACCGTATATAATTTCACATCAATTCAATGAAGGCATTATTTTGAAGAGTAGTTGCAGAGAAAATTTCTTTAGTTGCAAAGCGAAATTTTCTTCAAGCAAAAACAGGTTTTCTTGTACTCCCACTTCGCAATTACTTGACAAAGTGTTTCAATTGAGGTTTCGATTTATTGTTGAACAGATGGGGTAGTAATTAGATTACTCGCATAGTTATATAAGATGGCACCTAAAAGAGAATTCTCAGGAAAGGTTAACTACCAAGAAAGGGCTATCTGTGATGATTTCCTTGAATAGTTAACAATGTCAACTAATGCGGCAGCTAAAGAAAAGGAACTAGTGCCAAGAGCTCCTCGCTTGAAAATTGGAGAGGGATTATATGATAAGGGTAACTAGTTGAGAGACCCATAGGTTGGGTTGTCTGGGTTAGGGTTATTCAAAGCTGGATTTGACATGAGAAATTCCCCAGCCTCAATTAACAGCACCTGGGAGTTAGATGTGGGAAAATTGGTAGTTCCAGGAGTATTCATGGATGTAGACCTCCTGACTCAAATTGCACATAATTATGACCCGATTACAAAGAGTATTAAGGACATAAATGGACAAACCCTCATCGAGATTAATGATGAGGAGTTCAGAAATGCATTTAGCCTTAGTGAAGTAACCAATTATTTGGAACCCATCGACTTCAAATCATTGGCTCAGGTCTACAATGCACAGAGGAATCACCTTAGAAATGGGCCTCTTAAAGAGTTTTTTGTTAAGATAGGTGGATTAACTATTGTAGGACCCAATAATATGGAGCCTTTCTCCTTGAATCTGTTCACCCTTAGAGCTAAGGGATTATACTGGTCACTCTGCCAAATTCTCGGAGAAGATGCCGAACCAAATATGCCAACTTATTATATGTTAATGATTGCTCAGATTTTGAATCCTTCTCTGGCAGTGACATTTGATTATGCCCCTTATATCACTGATGCTATCCATGAAGGATTGATAGGAATAAAGAATGGGAAAGTGGATAGGCCCTTTGTATGGTATTCCCTCCTCATGCACATGTTTCTTTTCAAGGGTGGTGATTACTTTGCAGATGGGATGGATCTTCTAAAAGAGAAGGATGGAGAAAAGATGCCAGTTTAGTTATGGACTACAGTGTTGTCATGGGATAGAAAAGATGCTAGCTTCTTAAAGTTTGATAAGTGTTTTGCATCTAAGATTAGGACTCTCATTTGTTTAGAGAATCCAAGAGTCCCCAAGGTTCTTTTGGAATTTATTAGGCCAAAAGAATTTGTTGAGGATATAAAAATTGTCCACAATTGGGGTGATATCTACTTATACCCTATCTCCACAGTGTTCAGAGTATATCATTTCAAAGGAACCCCATTTTTGTTTCCCTATCAAGTCCCTCTCAAGGTGGGAATTGCAGAAGTCTTCAAACAAATTGGTAGTGTGCAAGAGGCAGAGCTGACAGGCAGAGGTAAAGGGACCATTTTCCCTACAGTTACCGTAGCCCACCAATTTGTAATAACTAAAGGAGGTTGGAAATGCTTTGAGGATTTTATTCGACCTTATCACTTATCAATTGTAGTATCCAGGTGTGCCGATCCTGAAGATTTCTTCAATGACATGTTCAAAAAGAGGGCTGTATGCAGAGGTAGACCCCATCAATTCCAGTTTCCTGAAGACCTCATTAGGAATGAGTTTGATCTAGATGAGCAAGAGCTTAGGAAGGAAAAGTGGGTGGCTTATAAAAAAGCCTTAGACTTTGTACACCAATTTGATACTAGCTATGACCCATTGTCTACCTTCCACCCTTTTGGGGAGAAAATAAAATTCTTAATTCTTTGTTTTGAGGATGTGATGCAAACTTTGAAAAAAAAGAGGGAGGTTCTAATTAAAAACCTCCCTGAGAAAACAAGATTGGTTCTAAGTAGGTCCACATATGCCAGAGCAATCCCTCTTGGTGACTACATGTTGCACAAGAAGTCCAATTATAGTGTGTTAATGCCTACAACAGGGAAGCCCTCTACCTCAAAAGGGAAGAGGAAGATACAGGATGTCATTGAAATTCAAGATAGCCCAAAGGAACAAAGAGTGGGAAAAGAAATACAATCTAATGAATCTTTGTATTCCCCATCTCAATCCCCTATTCATATAGGAGATGAACAGGTTGTAGCTGAGCAATTTCTACAATTAGGCAGTCTTGGAGAGATAGCTTACACTTATGATGAAGTGGAGGAGAGAATGCCAGAAGAGCCCCTCACAACTGAGATGAACATTACTGTTAATGAATTCAAAGGCCAGGAGTGGGATCCTGAGATCAAACAGGCCAGTGAAGACTTCTTGGCTGTTAATAATTTTGTCACATTAGAATCTTTCATGCAATTTGTGTGGAAGAAAAACATTGACAAATATAATGCAAGGTGTGAAAAGAGAAAAGGTGAGCAACCCCACAAAGATCCAACTATGGTTGAGGAGGAAATAAAGTAAGAAATGATTGATGAGTTTAAGACCATCACTCCTGAGCAAGGAAGAGACATGGTGGCACAGGCTGGGGTACTCATTCTCCCCGAGTGGGACATAGCAGATGCCTTGGTATTGGAGGTAGTAAGAAAAGAGACCAAACCTATGGAGGGAGTCACTTTCAGCAAAGACAATGTTGCACTGGTCATGTGGTCTCTTAAGAGATGAAAATAAGAGAAATAAAGACACCCCAGGGTCAAGTTACCTTAGTGGAATGATAATAAAAAGAGTGCAGAACACTGGGGTAGTGGAAGCTGCTAGCACTGTGCTAGAGACTACAAAGTTTAATGTTGCAGTAGCAGAAAGAGAGGCAAAAGAAAAGGCAGATCTCCAAGCTAAGCTGGAGACAGTTTTAAAAGCTTATAACAATGCCAAGGATGAGATAAGAGGTAGAGATAGCATCATTGTTAACCTACAAAGCCAGTTGGTAGGACATTACCATCAAGGTGAGTCTTCAACACTGATGATATCCTCTTCTCCTGCAAGACCTCCACTTACCAGCCTCATTATTGAGTTACCACCATCTCCAACACCTTCTAGTTCTCAAATGGTTGAGATCACTCCTCATGAGTTGGAAAATTTAAAACAGGCTCAGGCCCATTACACAAAGAAATATGAAGAAAGTGTAAGGGCTACGATTTCAACTTTTGCCAATACCATGGGGGCCTCATTATTAGATAACAACATGAGCAAGATTCTAGATATGTGGAATGAGCTTAATGGAGATAAGGCTGTTTTAATGCCTATTTTTGACAAGTGGAAGCCCAAAGAGAAGGATTTGGAGCTTATTTGTGTATCCTATGATGAAGCAGGGGCTGATCCTATTATCAAATCCACTTGTGACACCACAAAGGATCTAGTAAAATTAGCAGAAGGAATAGATAATGCAGATAGGAAGATCAATTTGTACAAGAAAGAGTATAGTGATCAAGTTTTTGAATTACTCCCAGGAGGTTTTGCTAGCCCAAACCAATTAAAGGACAAACAAGTATGGCTTAAGGAATTAGAAGCCAAATTGTCAGGTAGAATAAAAGGAATTATTGACTTAGATGATGCTTCCTCTTTTGTTGTAACAATTCAGGAGATAGAGAGAATCAAATATCATTATGGTTTTCTCAATTCAGAGGTTAACAAAATGAGGAATTCCTGGAAAAGGTTAGCCAAGGCAAAAGAAAAAGTGATTAACTTCACATGGCCAACTGATGATGTATACAATGAGTGGACAAGAAAATGTGCCATACAGGATGTAGAGCAGTTAGTAGAGGTTGCAACTAGACAACAAGTAGAAGAAACTGCGGAAGTTGAAAAAGACTTGTAACCGCTTTTGTAAAAGGTTTTGTAACTTCTTCTTGAGAAGCAATGACTGTAACAAACTCTCTTAGGAAAGTCCGAAGCTATTTGTGCATCCATATTGTTATAAATGGATACCAGGACTAGTAAGAAATGATTGCAAAATATTGTAAGAAAATGCTGCAGAGATTTGTCTGGGCTTTTCCAAGTTTTAATGGAGAATATTCAAAAGTTTTTGTAATACTTTCTTTGAAGAAAATATCAATATACAGACCATCGGTTTTGAGTTTAAACTTTGTGTCATCTTCAAATGTGTTTGCAAGTGTTTACTGCTTCATTCTGAATAATCTAGGGTTATTTTGTTTGAATAAGGGTTGTAAGGCAACTTTCAGTAGATATTTTTCTTAGCTTTTCTCTTGAGGAGAGGAATTAAATATGCAGGAATCATTTCTATCAGTAAATTCTTTGTGAGATGCTTTGAATTTTGATGAGTGCAGTTTAATGTGGTATGAATAAATTCTTATGTGTGTCAAGCATATATAGGAATCTGCAGAAGCCAAACTAATGGGATATGTAGAGATATTTGATTGTGGGAGTACTGTTTGAATTTAGATGACTCTTTAATGTTACAGTTTCATTGAGGTGATGAACTCCATTGGTTTTTGGTGCATAGTAGGTAGAGGTATGGTGGTATAATACAATACCCAAATAGGTATAGATGACTTTGTAAGATATAAGGGAAATACAAGGTAGGAAATGATAGATCCCCTTAAGCCTACAAACACCCTAAATGGCTCAAATGGACCAAATATGGATGAAGACTTCACCTAAGGAAAATGGCTCAATTAATGAATGTACAATCAAAAATCTGATTGAACAACGACCCTAAAGCATTCAAATATGTGTAATATGCCCACCTATTTCCTTATAGATGTTGAAATTCAAATATTTGAATTTTTAACTTTTGGAAAATGTATTACAAACTGAAAACCAACATTATTAATGATGGATTTGCATCCCATAGGCATATTTAACCATCCTAAACCTTCCTAAATCCTTTATTGGGTGTTTTGACCAAATTTACATTTTTTGACAATAAATGACAATTTTTAGGATAAAATGACAACATTTTACAATTTTGTTTTTCAAAAGCCATTATTGGCCTTAACAACTCATAGTCTCAGAAAAACATACAAGTCTTCTTCTCACATCCCCATGAATCCTCATTTGATGCACTCTTTATCGGTATAACTCACCCCGATACTCCAACCAATGCTTCTATCTTCATCGGGGGTCGGAATAGCCCTTTTATATTCCTCTTGAAATCCCGATGAATTCCCGATGCACTTTTTTGTGTTATATGCTTACGAGTTCTTTTATCAATATAGGTAATACCAATGGCTCAGACTTCCGATTCTCCATAACATCGGGGATCGGTATAGCAATTTTCGCACTACCCCGATATGAATATTCTTTCTGATGGGGTCGCCTTCAGTTTCCTTTAGTCATCGGGTATCGGGATAAAACTTTGTTATTACTTCCGATCTCCCGGTACTATGTTATAAGCTTGGCCAACCGATGCTTTCATAGGTCATGGATATAGAAATTTATATGCTTTGCCGATAAGCTGATGCAAGCCAATAGAAAGCAACCACCTACTTTCTCATCGGAACAAGCTATCTCGATGGAACAATCTTACGAAAAGTGTGCTCCAATGAGTCTGCGCTCTATTTCATCGGTATAAGTGTTGTCGATAATCCTCCTTTGGCTTGCCAATGTGGTTTCATCCGGAGCTTCGTTCTAGCTAGATGTAGGCCTACCATACCTTAGTGGAGGGACAAACCGGAGACCTCTGTGGTTTTTTCATGTGCTTTGGCAGATCAGGCTGGTAAAGTACGTAGGAGCAGGGAACTTGACGGCTAGTTCTCATAATAGTAAAGATATGCTGTTCGGACGAACCTTGATTGGATTTCGGGCCTCTTGTGGTCGGTATCTAGACTTCTCTAGAAAGTTCAAAACTTTATATAAGGAATGGTTTAGATTGTATTCTTAAGACTGGAAGTCTCAAACTGAACCGATGGTGCATCATTTTGGTGTTAGTTGCCTGTGTAGAGAGGAATTGATCTAGGCCCAATGTAGCCGGCTATTTCAAGTAAACGATGTGCTCTAGAATGCTGTATGGTAGGTGGCTAATGGTATATTGGGTGCTCATTGACACTGGTGTGATGGGTTTGTTTATGAGGCTATCATTTGCACTATGGTTGACATATTCGATTCAAAGGAAGCGACCATATAGAGGATCGATGGCTTTGTCTGCCCGTCTGATGGGCAGGCCCTAGGAAATGCCATTCTAGAGTTGGATTCTGATTGTTGGGTAAGCACCCTCCAAATCTATTTTAACCACACCAACTACATCTCCTCTGAATTGGAGGAGTCAGACACTGAAGACAAGGAAACTGCCCAAAAAAGGGCAGCACGGGAAAGGAGGAAGAACTTCATCTAGAAGGTGTGGGAGGTGTATAGGGTGGGGGTGAGGAATGGGAATCAGGATCCCTTCTATAGACTACTGAACTTTGATGATAACTGGCTCGCGGCACCAACCACTGTCAAAGTAGTGGAGATTGGAGAGAACATGGGTGTCATACTCCAATACATTGGGAGTTAGTTTTGCTGTTTAACTATAATTTCCTGTTTTGCATATGTCACTGGCTACACTTCTATGACCCTATTGCAGACAATAGGATCAATTTTGTAAAATTAGCAGTAGCACTATTTTAGGTAGTTACTGGAAAAGTTATAAAACATATTGTCATGGTAAATAGGAGAAAGTGTCACCATTGTAGGTGCATGGAGTGCCTTCGATGGTCATTTTGTAGCTAATATTTTTATGTTTAAAGATGTCATTTTCAGGGTCCTCAATTTCATCTACATTTATTGATGAGGGATGGCTGGTGGACATTACAATCTATAAAGAACCAATGCTTCTTACACACTGCTGCCATTTTTTTAACACAATGTTTATTAAGTATTCATGTATTCAAATACAAATTTTCTGTCACATGAAGTATTGATCTATAGTTGTTAGTTTTGCCTTTTGTATACTTTAATATTGCTTCAATCTCTCTGTTAGCTTCAAACTGTTATGCAAAATCATTGTACAAATTGACCAATAGTGTATTAGTGATAGGTTAGTCAATTGCAACCGTTAACTACAAAATCGATGGTGTAAAATGCGCAACTAACACACGTGTTAGTCAATCCGTAGTGTCTTTTTGGAGCCAAAATAGATGCGTTAGTTCCCGATAGCCGAAACATAGTCAGATAGTTCAATTAATGTCCCTCTAATGCCCCACTTATTTGAATATAGCAGTCTGCATTATGACCAAGTCCCCCTACGTTATCGGCATAAATCAGCCCGAAGAACTCCTAGCAACTCTCCATCCGCCTTAATAGCCCTATCGGGACTTGGCATAGCATAAAACTGCTTCTTCTGATGTCCCGATGAGTCCTAATGCATGTTTACTTTATCGGTATAATTTACACCGATATCCCCGCATGTGCTGTTATCTTCATCGGCGGTCAGAATAGCCTTTTTCTATTCCTCCCGAAATCCCGATCAGTCTCCGATGCACTTTTATGCTTTATACTTCCGATTTTGTTTTATCGGTATAGGTAATACTGATGGTTCTGCCTTCCCCATTATCCATGTCATCGGGGATCGATATAACTCTTTTTGCACTATCCCGATATGGTCTTTTTCTCCGATATGGCCATTTTTAAAAAAAAGCAAGAGATATGCTGGGCCCACCATCCTTTTGCTACTTCGCGAAAGATAAACTCCACGCTAATTCACCCATCGAAATAACATAGACCGTTGGATCACTTTGAAGGTGCACCTTCTTTAATTTCCATGTCATCCTCACTCTGGGCCCACTTCCCTTTCACTGCTTCACGATAGGTTAGTCAATCGCAACCACTAACTGCAGAATCGACGGTGTAAAATGCGCGACTAACACGCATGTTAGTCATTACTGACTGGGTATCAGTATAGCAGACTGAGACCGCTCCCGATAGCTGAAACATAGTCGGATATGCCCCATCGGGTATCAGCATAGTTCAATTTATGTCCCTCTAATGCCCCGCTGATCTAAATATAGAAGTCCGCATTATGACCAAGTCCCCCTACGTTATTGGCATAAATCAGCCCGAAGAACTCCTAGCAATTCTCCATCCGCCTTAATAGCCCTATCAAGACTCGGCATAGCATAAAACTACTTCTTCCAATGTCCCGATGAGTCCTAATGCATGTTTACTTTATTGGTATAATTTACACCGATATCCCCGCAGGTGCTTTTATCTTCATCAGGGGTCAGAATAGCCTTTTTCAATTCCTCCCGAAGTCCCGATTAGTCTCCGATGCACTTTTATGCTTTATGCTTCTGAGTTTGTTTTATCAGTATGGGTAATACCGATGGGTCCACCTTCCCCAGTCTCCATGTCATCAGGAATCGATATAACTCTTTTTTCACTATCTCGATATGGTCTTTTTCTCCAATATGGCCATTTTTAAAAAAAGGCAGGACTAGTCTGATATGCTAGGCCCACCATCCTTTTGTTGCTTCGCAAAAGATAAACTCCATGCTATTTCGCCCACTGAAATAACGCAGACCATTGGATCCTTTTAAAGATGCACCTTGTTTACTTTCCACGTCATCCTCACTCTAGGCCCACTTCCCTTTCGCTACTTCGAGAAAGATAAACTCTGACCATCTTTCCTTTACAAAACAACGTGGGCCATTGGATCAACCAAAAGATATCGTCTGTTGGTATATTGAAACGAACCATCAGGATAAAGAAAATTTAGGTATTTGGAGACCCGATAAGTGGGTTGGGGTAGTTTGTTCCGATCAGAAAGCAGAAAAGTGGTAAAGTAAGGCTCCGTAAAGTAATAACAACTGGCGGCAAACATTTGAATCATTGGGAGGAGTGTTGCTGATTAGCCATTGGTTTTCGTCATGAGAAGAACTGACCGTGACAACAAAGTTTCCATTAAATGCATAAATTGAGTACATTCGTTGCTGCATGAAGCAAATCTGTCAAATATTGCAATAATCAATTACAAAGATTGCAAGCAATGTCCCAAATAGCCGGTATTGCAGAGGGAGCAACATTTCTCACGAAGTAATTGCAGAAAGATATTAAGTGCTTACTGAGAAAATTTTTGAGTTACTGAATATAGAGTGAAATAATTTGCAGAAATGGAGGGGTCAAGGTCAAAAGGGAAGCGAAAAGCTATCGAAGTATCGAGTACCACAATAAAGAAATCAGGTAGAAAGCTGAATTAGGACATGATAGACCAAATGGGCTCTCCAGGAGCTAGGTCACGCAGAGCTAAGACAAATTTTCCTGTCTATGAGCAATTACAGGATAGATACAAAGGGATTGGGGATATATTCACCATAGTGCGAGGGCACGAGTTGTTCCTTTTCCATTACTTGCGTAGGGATAACCCCATGCCAATTTCAAACCCATGGAAAATGGGTCTCGGTAAACTTGTAGTACCCAATGTGTTTGTGAACATTGATTTGTTGAAGCTTAGTAAGAAATTATAATGCAAACAAGTGATGCATTATGTTGCTTGATGGGACTGCTCTAGTGAATTTTGCAAAGGCTACGATTCAGGAAGTTTTTGCAGTAGATTTGGAGGCAGAATTGCCTTTGTCTTTTATAGATTTGGAAGAAGAGTACAGGAAGATGGACACTACATACCAGGGCTGGAACCTCACTATCCATAAAGCAGAGAAGGGGAGGCTAACAAATGAAGAAGGTCCTCCATATGACATGACTATTTTTAAGAAGTATCAACAATATACTTATATGGCTTGTGCTCAGGTGGGAGGAGTTGAAGCTCCTAATGTGGCAAACATTGGACCACTTGTTCTAGCAGCAGAAGTGCAGAGGCATGAGCCTAGGGCATTTGACTTCACTTCTTACCTGGTAGACAAATTGCATGAAGGTTTCTTAAACCTGAAAGACAATCTAGACAAATATTTCAAGCACTACTCAGTGTTAATACACATCATTTTATTTTATGGGAGACTTAGAGGGTTATGGCCTGAAGAATTGAATGTGAATACAATTGGGAAAGATGGAAAGGAGAAACCAGTGCAATTATGGGTTTCCCTTTAGGATTATAGGTTTGAGAGTTCTCATTACCTCAAATTTGAGGAGTTCTTTGTCAAACCACTTTTCTTTCTCTTTGGTGAGCCTTGGCAAGGATCATTTTCAGACGAGGTTAAGAAGTTTCTTAGGCCTCACGAGCACCAAAATCCAAAGGTCAATCACAACTAGGGTGATTGGTACTCATGCCAAAACTTCACTTTTGTTCGATGCTATGGATTTGAGGGTTATCCATATGTTCTCCCTAAGCCTGCACCAGATAGGATTGCCTTCTTGGAAATTGTAAGGCAGTTAAGTGTGTCTAATGCCAAAAATTTCGGAGGAGCACACAAGCAAGCTTTCCTCCCCGACACACTTCACTTTCAGGATTTCAAAATTGTATCAACTAGGGCATATGAGGCCATTGATAGGAAGCTAGAGGATGAATACAATTTGTTTCGGCATGTATCTAGAGCACGCTATGATCCTAAGGGTTACATGCATTCAAGAAGGAAAAGACAGGATTTGGGAGACTACCTCCATGAGGAGGATGAATTTGAAGACATGTGCAGGAATAAGGAGGTGGAAGAGCTTGCAGGAGTTATGGAGACCTTGGAGAAGAAGCTAGAGCAAAGAAGGTAGAGACTAGAAAACATGGGGGGAGAACCAGCCCAAAGTGATTCAGGGGAAAATGAAGTAGTCTCCAAGCTCTGTGCCCTTGAGAAGGAGAAGGATTCGGAGGCAGAAGATAGGCTTATTGTTGCTTTAAATGCAGAGACAAATGAAAGAATGGTAGAACATGTTTCTTTTGTATTTGATGATCACTTCATTAAGTCTAAGGAATTCAAATCATTCCTGTATCACTTCAAGGGTAAGAAATTGAGGGAAGCAGTGCCAAATGTGACCCCTGATAATGAAGCAGAAATGATGATGAGGTTGAAGGAAGACATTGACAGAGAAGTTGATACTATGACCCCTTAAAGGGGTAGGCAATTGCTAGTAGACATAGGAATAATTGTGTTTCCAGGATGGGACCTGAGTGCTTCATTTATTTTTGATTCTTTGTTACATTTAGATAATAAGGATATGAAGTTAAACATCCAAGGATTGCAAGATATTTTTATTGGATCAAGATATGATCCAAAGGAGGAAGAAATGTTATTGTGGGCCTTATATCCTCCTAATAAGAGGCCAAAAATCATTGATGTAGATAAAGCGTTTGGTCACATGATGACCTTGAAGGTTGGGGAAGTAGATCCTATAGTCACGGCTGACATGGGTATCAATATTTCAAAGTTTAATAAGGCCCAAATGAAACATGAGATAGCAGAGAAGAATAAGTATAAGGCTTTGTATGAAGAGACCCTTAAGAGGAGTGGGTACCCTGTTCCCCAAATTACAGATTCGGGAGGTGAATGGAAGAAAAAATTTGAAAAGCTATCTTATGAACATAACAAGTTGAAAAAACAGATGAAGAGCATTAGGGCCGATACGACTTGCATGTTGCTAAGTAGGAGGTATGACAATATGGAGAAAGCATTAAATGAATTCTGGGGTGAATTTCAGAGGAACATGGACAATATGATTACACACACTAGAATTCGAGATAGACTCGACATGATGTTATAGGATGCAACGATGAAAGAGAAAGAAAAAAAGAAGCTGCAGGGTCTGCTTGTTACACATGAGGGAGTTACAGAGGCATTGAAGTCTGAATTTGATGAATGCTAGTAGATTGTTGAGCATGGGGTTCCCAGTCTCGTAGATGATGCAGATGTGATCAAAGACAAAACTGTATGGATCGCTGAGTGCAAGTCTATGCTTAATGCAACCCAAGCCATCGCCAGAGAAGATGTCCTTGACATGAATGACATGGTCGATCAATTGGAAAAAATTTATGCGATTGAGAATGTAGCCAAGGATGCCATCTTCAATGCTACAACATATAAGGATCCGGCCAACTTGGGGCATATTAAAAACTATGGATGGCGGCTAGATCAAAAGTCCTAGTGTGGTGTTTGACTTTATGTAATGTAACTAATATCTTAGTTAGACATTTTAATTTCTGTTCACATAGTTGTTAAGATAATGAAAGGGTGTGTCCTTTCATTCCCGTCTTTCAGCATTTGTATTTGTATTGAGTCATCTTGCATAACAAAGGGAGTTTTTTTTTTGGGGGGGTTTGGAACATCATTGCTGTAAGGACTGAAAGTCATACGTATTATTAAATTTTACAGGAAGCAGAAGTGTCATTTTGTGTAAGCAAATTGCAATGAAGTATCTCCAAGTGGGTAGCTTCTGTGTACTGTCATTTCTCAGACATTAATATACAAGATTCACTATTTCTACTTCAAATGTACTGATTACTTTCTTTATTGATGAAACATGCTTTGTCCTCTTCATAAATCTCTTTAAGAATTTGTTGTAATGTGAATCACGTTCTGTTACATTAAATTGGGTTACATTATGTTTAAGAATTGGGTTCTTATTGTATTGATCTAAAATGACTTCTAAAGCCTCACTAGGCATTTAGGCATATTGGTTTAGTGTTAGGAAGTCATGCTAGGAGGTTCAGTATAAGTAAAAATGCATAAAAGGCAAAAATGCACATTTGACAAAAAGTTGTCATTGTTGCTTGACAACTTTTTGCAACTTTTTGAGAAACTTTGCATTTTTTTAGCAAATCGGTGGTTGGGAAACCAATGAAGTATTGGTTATGACAAAAATGGCATATAAAATGCTCTAAGAATGACCAAGATGACCAAAATAGAAACTCAATTGTGCTACAAGAATTTGATTTTATTTGTAAACATATATATTGAAATGCTTGACTTTGATGTTATACAACAATTTCATCCACATACAATAAAAAACATTTGTTTTTCCACCATATATAATAAAATGTTAACAACAATTTCAAGACAGAGAAGATAAGAGTACCAGTTGGTGTCAAGAAAGTTTTTATTTGTCCAGTAAAGCTATAGTTTATATTAATTCTGAAGATGTTTACATTCTGCAAGATAAACCTCGATGACTAGCTGACTAGAGCATCAAAGTCAGTGGACGGTATACATAATAGTCCATACATAACAAATTCATAAACATTTAGAAAAAAAAAAACACAGTCCTTGCTTAAAAAAAGGTTGTATGCGCCATCTCGCTACACTACATGAATAGTGACTGTGCCCTCTTCCATGTCCAGCACTTCCATGTTCCTAACTTGGTTAATTTATGTCTCCCTGCTGGAGCCTTCACCGAACTACAACACACGACCCTTCTTAGTTGTTCTTCCACAAGGTCGACCCCATCGTTTTGTGCATGCAGGAACTATTCATTGCACAATTGCTCTATATTCTGACCAAGGTCCCCATTTTTCCATCTCCACACCCACTTCCCAGACATTGACCGTCTCAAGGTATTGCACAATACCATACATCCCAGCCTGTGCTACACTTGTTCTGGCCTCTTTATTGAATGTCGCACTCCAGAGCAAGAATAGTCGCAAGGGAGGATTGAATTCACTCACATGAATCCACACTCTGCCCACACTTTCAAAGCCATCCATTTCTCATACCAATCCTAATAATGCTTCCATTCCACCTAGCCATTCCTTCTTCACACACCTGTTCATGATTTCTCTGACTTTCAGAACAGGTTGGAACTCCAGACACCATGCCATAAATAGAGACACTATGTCCACATTGTTTCTATACTTCCATCCACCTTCTACGTACTCAGGCCCAAGGATCAACTTCACCGCAGACAGGAATGCAGTGTCTTCATAGACAAACAGGTTCATCAACCTATCATCTCTTATTCGTCCCCAAAATGTGACCTGTGTTTTGCTTGTTTGTAAAGAAAAGTTGGCCTTCATATTTCAAATCAGGATACCTATTATTCCAAAACGGACATGCAAATATGTCAGACTAAAGGCAACGTCTATAAATTATTTCAATTTTTATCAAACTGTGCCTTAATTTTTTAGTGCTTTCTAATAACTAAGTTCATCCACCACATGTTCCATGTTATTCTACAATCTAAGTTTCTGCACAATAGTCTGTGGACATTTTTGTAGACTTACACATTTCCATATGATGCACAGAGCTAATCAAAAGTTTCTTTGATTAACAAGGCGACCAACATTCTGCGATTGTCTAACCTGTCGGTAACGCGTGCTTGCGATTGACTAACTTGTCGGTAACATGCGGTTGCGATTGACTAACCTGTCTCTAAGACACTGTATCAAAAGGAGAATGGGAAGGCGGAACCATCGGTATTACCTATACTGATAAAACAAACTCGGAAGCATAAAGCATGAAAGTGCATCAGAGATTGATCGAGACTTCGGGAGGAATAGAAAATGGCTATTCTGACCCTCGATGAAGATAAAAGCACCTGCGGGGATATCAGTGTAAACTATACCGATAAAGTAAACATGCAATAGGACTCATTGGGACATCGGAAGAAGCAATTTTATGCTATGTCAAGTCCTGATAGGACTATGTAAGTGGATGGAGAGTTGCTAGGAGTTCTTTAGGGTGATTTATACCGATAACATCAGGGACTTACTCACAATGCAGACTGGTATCCTATTGAGATCATCATGGCATTAGAGGGACATAAATTGAACTATGTTGATACCCGATGGGACATATCGGACTATGTTTCAGCTATCGGGAGTGGTTTCGGTCTGCTATACCGATACCCGGTCAGTAATGAGTAACACGCATGTTAGTCACGTGTTTGACACCGTTGATTCTACAGTTAGTGGTTGCGATTGACTAACCTATGGAGAAACAGCGAAAGGAAAGTGGGCCCAGTGTGAGGATGACGTGGAAAGTAAAGGAGGTGCATCTTGAAAAGGATCCGACGGTCTGCATTATTTCGGTGGGTGAAATAGCATGGAATTTATCTTTCACGAAGTAGCGAAAGGATGGTGGGCTCGACATTTTAGACTACTCCTGGTTTTTTTTAAAAATGGCCATATCAGAGAAAAAGACCATATCGAGATAGTGCAAAAAATAGTTAGATCGATTCCTGATGACATGGAGAATCGGAAGGCGGAACCATCGGTATTACCTAAACCGATTAATCAAACTTAGAAGCATAAAGCATGAAAGTGCATCAGAGACTAATCAGGACTTCGGGAGGAATAGAAAATGGCTATTCCAACCCCCGATGAAGATAAAAGCGCCTGCGGGGATATCGGTGTACATTATACTGATAAAGTAAACATGCATTAGGACTCATCGAGACATCGGAAGAAGAAATTTTATGCTATGCCGAGTCCCGATAGTACTATTAAGGTGTGGTAGTAGTCCATTTTACACCGTCCATATTGCGACAAACATTCTGCGATTGTCTAACCTGTCGGCAATGTGCGCTCGCGATTGACTAACATGTCGCTAAGACACTGTATCACATGGAGAATCAGGAAGGCAGAACCATCAGTATTACCTGTACTGATAAAATAAACTCGGAAGCATAAAGCATAAAAGTGCATCGGAGACTAATCAGGACTTTGGGAGGACTAGAAAAAGGCTATTCCGAGCCCCGATGAAGATAAAAGCACCTGCGGGGATGTCGGTGTAAATTATACTGATAAAGTAAACATGCATTAGGACTCATCGGGACATCAGAAGAAGCAGTTTTATGCTATGCCGAGTCTCGATAGGGCTATTAAGGCAGATGGAGAGTTGCTACGAGTTCTTCAGGCTGATTTATGCCAATAACGTGGGGGACTTGGTCACAATGCGGACTGCTATATTAAGATCATCGGGGCATTAGAGGGACATAAATTGAACTATGCCGATACCCGATGGGGCATATCCAACTATGTTTCAACTATCGGGAGTGGTCTCAGTCTACTATACCAATACCCGGTCAGTCATGCGCAAAACAAACTCGGAAGCATAAAGCATAAAAGTGCATCAGAGACTAATCGGGACTTCAGGAGGACTAGAAAAAGGCTATTCCAACCCTCGATGAAGATAAAAGCACCTGCAGGGATATCAGTGTAAATTATACCGATAAAGTAAACATGCATTAGGACTCATCGGGACATCGAAAGAAGCAGTTTTATGCTATGCCGAGTCCTGATAGGGCTATTAAGGCGGATGGAGATTTGCTACGAGTTCTTGGGGCTGATTTATGCCGATAACATGAGGGACTTGGTCACAATGTGGACTGCTATATTAAGATCATCGGGGCATTAGAGGGACATAAATTGAACTATGCCGATACCCGAAGGGGCATATCCGACTATGCTTCAGCTATCGGGAGCAGTCTCGGTCTACTATACCGATACCCGGTTAGTCATGCGCAAAACAAACTCGGAAGCATAAAGCATAAAAGTGCATCAGATACTGATCGGGACTTCAGGAGGACTAGAAAAAGGCTATTCCGACCCCCGATGAAGATAAAAGCACCTGCGGGGATATCGGTGTAAATTATACCAATAAAGTAAACATGCATTAGGACTCATTGGGACATCGGAAGAAGCAATTTTATGCTATGCCGAGTCCCGATAGGGCTATTAAGGTGGATGGAGAGTTACTAGGAGTTCTTCGGGCTGATTTATGCTGATAACGCGGGGGACTTGGTCACAATGCAGACAGCTATATTCAGATCATTGGGGCATTAGAGGGACATAAATTGAACTATGTCGATACCCGATGGGGCATATCCGACTATGTTTCGGCTATCATGAGCAGTCTCGGTTTGCTATACTGATACCCGGTCAGTTATGCGCAAAACAAACTCGGAAGCATAAAGCATAAAAGTGCATCAGAAACTAATCAAGACTTTGGGAGGACTAGAAAAAGGCTATTCCGACCCCCGATGAAGATAAAAGCACCTGTGGGGATATTGGTGTAAATTATACCGATAAAGTAAACATGCATTAGGACTCATCGGGACATCGAAAGAAGTAGTTTTATGCCATGCCGAGTCCCGATAGGGCTATTAAGGCAGATGGAGAGTTGCTACGAGTTCTTTGGGCTGATTTATGCCGATAACGCGGGGGACTTGGTCACAATGCGGACTACTATATTCAGATCATCGGGGCATTAGAGGGACATAAATTCAACTATGCTGATACCCGATGGGGCATATCCGACTATGTGTTGGCTATCGAGAGCGGTCTCGGTCTTCTATACCGATACCCGGTCAGTCATGCGCAAAACAAACTCCAAAGCATAAAGCATAAAAGTGCATCGGAGACTGATCGGGACTTCGAGAGGAATAGAAAATGGCTATTCTGACCCCCGATGAAGATAAAAAGCATTTGCAGGGATATCGGTGTAAATTATACCGATAAAGTAAACATGCATTAGGACTCATGGGGACATCGGAAGAAGCAATTTTATGCTATGCCGGGTCTCAATAGGACTATGTAGGCGGATGGAGAGTTGCTAGGAGTTCTTCGGGGTGATTTATGCTGATAACGCGGGGGACTTGGTCATAATGCGGACTCATCAGGGCATTGGAGGGACATAATTAAACTATGCTGATACCCGATGGGACATATCGGTCTATGTTTCGGCTATCTAGAGGGAAATAGGGACCAAAAATGAAACAACATGTTAGCGATAGGTTACTCAATCGCAATCGCTAATTGCAAAATAGGTTACGCATTCGGCCACAGCTCCAAAACAGACATTTTTTTTGTTATTTTAGACTATTTTATGCAATAAATAGTAAATCATATTAAAAAAAGTAGACAAAAAACCCTGTGTAAAATTAACTACAAATTTATATGGGTATTTTGACATATTCATTTGAAGATAATTTCAATATTACTGTTAATTGTTAATCGTGCAAGGAGTAATTGCGTGTTACTTAGTGTGTACGATGGACCCGGCAAGGCCGCGGCTATTGCGTGACTAACAACGCATGGAAATCCATCGGAGAAGCGACAAAACCGATAACAATGCATGGAAATCTAAGGTCGGACCTATCGGCATTACTCTCGCCGATTAAATTAATAAGGAAACGGCGGTTACATCGGAGAACTGGCAAAAACATAATATTGTCTTGTCGATAACTGAAAAGTGCAACAGAAATGACAGACGAAAATAGTAGTACAGAGATACTAACAGACACCAAAAACCCAGCAAAATGACAGTATAGACATACAAACACGCATTTTACAATGGCTTTTTGGAGCCAGCAAACACACATCGAGCACTATATCTAACCCTAACGCAAATAATTTCAAGCTACAAAAAAAGAAGAATAACCAAAGCAAAAAAAAACAATATGATTTTTGCACAATGTATACAAATCTGAAAGAACAGCTACTCAACAAAACAATAAAACATGCAAATTTTCCAAATGTATACAACCAGAAAAATGGCTACTCAACATACCTGTTAACCTTCACAAGTGAACGCAGGCTGCCCTTGAAAACTAAGTCCTCGCTGCCTCCTTCCAACCCTTCTTTGCCTTCAAAAATGCCTTCAAAAATGCTGCCTCCTTCAAACCCTTCTTTGCTTGCAAAAACGCCTTGAAAAATGCCTTCAAAAATAGCATAACAAATGAGGGCTTTGGACTTTATCTTATCACGCATTAGTCTATTCATCCCTTTGTCCCCTTTTTTCCACAACATGCAGAAAATGGTGGGAGCTCCGCTCGTACATTCCACCTACCCACCTAACACGCGTGGGTTTGACATCGTCCCTTTTTTCAATGCAGAAAATGGCGGGACGCGTCTATTCTGGCTCCACAGTACGGATTGACTAACACGCGTGTTTGTCTCATGTTTTACACCGTCGATTTTGCTGTTAGTGGTTGCGATTGACTAACCTGTTACAGAATAACACACTGTACGAAAGGTCTATTTTGGAGCTATGGTGTCGGTTTTCACTGAATGGCTGCGATTGATGGATTTACTGAGTAAGGACCCACCTATGGCCCACCTATCAGTAGCACGTGCGAGACAACCATCGTGGTTTGGAAGCCTGCGACCTCTTTTTCCCGCCATTTTGGCGTCTGAATGCAGTCATCAACACTTGCCACCGGATGTTTATTTTCTATGGCTTTTAATGTGCGTGTTAGGCACAACACATCGGCCTGATTTGCGGCCCACGATCCACCATTTTTTGGCATGTCCACATAGTTCCATGTGGGCCCCGACGTTTCAAACAACCGACTCCAGGACAGCTCCACATCATTTTCGGTGGGTCCGGTGCCTGCACCAAATGGGCATGGTATGGGCTATGGTATGCATGGGTTATGCATGTCTTGAACATGTACGCAATGCATGTCATTGGTATGACAGGTCACTTTTGGAGCTAGAATAGACGCGTCTGGAGTTTACGGAGATAAGATATCAGTCCAGGTAATATAGTGCCTTATTTTTTTTTGTATTTATACGCCTGCTTACGTAAATGAGTTTGACACGAGTAATACCAATCATTATATATCCACACAAACATATGATAGAAACATGTAGAGGAGGTAATAGTCATGTCAACTTTGTCCTAAACATAGGGATGGTGAAGACCTTGGAAACCTCAAGCTAGCCCTTACTATGGGTTATCATGAGGCCTTCCAAGAATTTTCTCTTGACAATCTGATCACATCTAGAGGCAGCTTTCTCTTGTCAATAGTAATCCTCTTTTTTAATTTATGATATAATGTTGTTCATCTTTGATAGATGACTCCATCATGTTGTCAAAATGCATAGCTAAGAAAAGTTAGAGATACTATTTTTAATACTCGTCAAATATTACCACAACTATCATATCTTTAAAATTCTCCCAAAGTCATTTTTTATAAACTCTTGAATTGTTTACTTGGTGCTCTATCAAAAACTCTACCTTTTCTCCAAGGGTTTTGCACTACAAAAGATCTTTTATGTTGGGTGATAACACCAAAGACTAGTTAAACATTATCAACCAAAACCCCTAAGACATAGTCAATTGTCAGAGATTTCTCAAATGACACACCCAAAACATCAATGAAAAAAGAAGAAAGCATTATTGAAAAAAAATCATTTTAGATGAGCTATCATAGAATAAATCCTTTACGTGATCTTGCCACAATTAAAGTTTCCTTAATAATATTTGTCAACTTTTAGCTAAGGAGAACCAATGGTTCCCAGAATGGTTTTAATAATAAGGTTGCTTAAATTTAAAATAATTATAAATTTCACCCCCAAGGAAGGGTTGGCACTATACAAAATAGTGAGTGAAATCTAATTATCAGTCACATAATTAGCTAAACATGCTATCATTAAGATAGAATACCTTTAACAATGAGATAATATGACTTCTTTAAAATATGAGTTGAGGGAGAGGGTTCCCTCTAGAAATCTACTGAGATATCAACCAGGGAAAAAATCCTTCTTTAGCACATTAATCAGAAGAAGTAAATTGCTTTATTTAACAATTTGTTGAACAGTAATAGATGAATCTATTACTAACCCTAAAGCCCTTCCTTCCTATTTTATCTTAGTATTAGTCTCATGACTTAAAAATAACAAGTTGCCATGTAAGAAACTAGCATCTTCTTTGTAGAGGGAGGGATTCCTAGAGTTAAAGTGGGGAGAGAGAGAGGGGGTGGGGGGAGGGAGTAAAAAGAGGAGAGATATGGATATAAATGAGAGATATACAAATAGATATAACTTGGCAAAGATAAATGGGGTGGGACAAAGATAAATGTATAGAGGGAGAGATGCAAAGAAAGAGGAAGAGGGAGAGTGATAAATAGAGGTAGAAAGATGGATACAATGAGAGAGGGGGAGCTGGAGAGATAAAAAGATAAATATATAGGGAGGTGAAACATAAAGAGGAGTAGAGAGGATACATATATACATACATGCATACATACATATACATATACCAATGTATATGCATATGCATATACATATACATGCTGTCGACTATGTTGTCCATAGCAGACCGGACATTGCTCATGTTGTTGGATTAGTGGCTAGATTTCAAAAAGAGCCTAAAGAGAGTCACATGGTGGTTGTGAAAAGAATTTTCCAGTATCTCAAAGGCATAGTAGACCATGGTTTATGGTATCCATATAAACGAGATTTTACTTTGGATGTCTTTACTGATGCTGATTGGGCAGGTAATGTGGATGACCAGAAAAGCACAACTAATGGAACTTTTCTACTTGGAGTAAGACTAGTGGCATGGACGAGCAAGAAACAAACTTGTGTCTCTCAATCTACAGCTGAAGTAGAGTATGTAGCTGCATCCATGAATTGCACACAGGCAATATGGATGAGACATGTGCTAGAAGGATTGAAGATAGATATGTTAGAACCGGTGACTATCTATTGTGATAATACAAGTGAAATAAACATTTCTAAGAATCCTTTACTTCATGCTAGAACCAAGCACATTGAATTGAAGTATCACTTCCTAAGGGAAAGAATTCAAGAAAAAAAGATGAAGATGGAATATGTGAAGAATAAAGATCAGTTGGCTAATATCTTTACTAAGCCCTTATTAAAGGCTACTTTTGAGTTTCTTAGAGGTAAACTAGGGGTTAGACCACTCCACCAGAAGAACTAGAATGATGGAGCTCCATCAATTTTGTGGATTTCATGTTTAGTTTTCACTAAGGATTGATGAAGGTACATGCTACTCCTTTGGGGGAGCAAGTTTGATGTAATTTTCTAATTTAATGCTCTATTATAGTTTTTCTGATTTGAGTAGTAGAGATGATGGAAGATGATGATCAGATTGAGTGAAGCATTGGTTAAGGGGGAGATGACATAAGGAGGAGAATTGGCAAATGATGTGATATCGGCAAGCAAGTTGTAGATGATGATGTTACTCTGATTGTATATTTGAATAATGTTGCCATCAATGCCAAAGGGGGTTATTGGTGGCATTCGACATAACTGATGTAGATGTAGGTGATGTAGTTGAAGTTGGATGACTACACCGGTAAAGGATAGAAGTCTATTTGTGATGAAGGAACTGATATTCTATAAATAGATGACATGATAACTTATTTGTGTTGTCATTGCTGGCAACTGATGTCAACTGATGTTCCTGATGTCTTGTTTTCTCATCTTAGTGATTTAGTTTATCAGAAGACAGGGTTTACCAATAGAGAGCTAAAGTCTGTGAAATAGGACTTTAATTGGTAAAGTGGAGTTGTTTTGATTGGATCGGTTGATTGATGATGTTTGGTGATTTGCGGTTTGAATGGTGAACTTGTATCATGAAAATATGTATATGAACAAAACCGAAACTTGTGGAGATTACCGAAAGACATGTTTCAAATTTCTAATGAAGTTTTGCTAAGGTTTTAGTAGGGTTTAAGGGCCGGTGAAGAAATCATCAAACTGGTAATGATTTCTAGTATGACGGTGATCGACGGCGAGTCTACATGAAATTGGTAACACGACACAACCTACGTGAAATATTTAATTTTTTTTTGGCATGATTCAAGGAAGATTTTCTTGGGAATCAACGAAACGCTTAGTAGATTTTTTTGAGGATACAGATCGGATTTCTGTGATGGGTTATGATCAACCAACGGTTGATATTGCATTGTAATTTGTTGTGATGATCTATATAATGATCTATGATGATCTCTTATGATTTGAGTTGTAAATTCATGATGTAATTAGGTTTTGTGGCTGACCTAGTTTAGATGGAGCTATTTAGGTTGACACAGTTGATGTTTATTATGTCATTGGTCTTAGAGATTGTGTTAAGTCGTTTAAGTGAAGTGTGAGATCTTCTTGAGAGTTTTAGAGTGTTGTGTATAACTGGATCTGATCAAGCAAGCAAAGAAGTGCAAGTAACAAATCATTTTCTTTCATTGTTGTTCCCTAATAGTTGTAGCATATTAAATCCCTTAACAAGGTAGGTCCTAACATGCCTTAAACATTTAACTCCCCTAACAGGACAACTCTCAAAAGAGTGTTAAATCCTCTCATGAGGTTGATCCTAACAGATCATCAAGCTCCTAACCAAGATGATAGGCAAATCCCCTAACTAGGTAACTCCTAACAGGGTATGCTCCTAACCGAGCGTATTGTAAGCTCCTGACAAGGCATACTTGAAAAGAGTACAAATATTGTGGGTACCAACTCCCATCGTGGTTTTTCCCTATTTGGGTTTCCACGTCAAAAAGTTATGGTGTTCATGTGTGCAATGTTTTTCATGTGATGTTCTTGTTTATGTTTAATTTCATGAATTATTTCAGAGACACCGGTTATGATGTTTTATTAGAAGTTTATCAGAGGTTACAAGTACTGATAAGAATTTGTTTGCGGAAATTTTTGATCTAATTTATAAGATTAATGAGTTGGTAAATCATCAAGTTTATATAATTGCTTTGGTGGTGAAAGTATTGATAAATGATTTGATTAATGTGTTAAGAAAATCTGATGAAGGGGTTATTAATGTGTTTTTGAACTGAGTTAAGTTTGATTTTTGGTTTAAAGATTCATTTGATCATAGTACTTATTCACCCCCCCTCTCAGTACTAACTCGATCCTTATAGGATTAACAATTGGTATCATTGGTCCTCTGTGTCCATAAAGCCTAACCACTTGAGGAAAAGATTTTGAGGAAGTCAAGATGATGAAGAAAGAGTGTCCCAAGTTCAAAAGGATAACTACAAGATCTAGAAAGACAGAATGAAGATCTACATCAAAGGTCTTGGTGCACAATATTGGAAGCAAGTTGAAACAACATGTGTTGCTCCTACTACAACTCCTTTGACACCGGATGAACTTAGAGAACAACAAGATAACATGTAGGCCCTAGAAGCTAGTGTAAGAACTTTATCTGATTCAGAATATATTTATGTTCAAGGATTGGAAATTGCAGGTGAGGTTTGGGAAAAGTTAGAGATAATCTATGGAGGAGATGATCATGTTGAAGAGCCAAAGAGGAAAGCTTGAGAGGAAATTTTGATGACACGAGAATGCTTTAAGGAGAGAATATTGGACAGTATGGTCAGAGAATCAAAGAAGTTGTTGGCGGCATAAAGATTGTTGGAGGCAAAATAGAAGATGATACAATAGTAAGTAAGATGCTTAGAACTCTTCAACCTCGGTATGCTATAAGAGTATCGACAATCCAAGAACTTAGATCTATTTCAAAGGATAAGGTAAATGTTGATTCATTGATTGGTAAGCTTACAACTTTTGAGTTAAATAGTTTTGACAATAGTGTGACAAAATCTACTAAATCTGCCTTTAAAGCTTCTGTTACCGGTTCATCTGCTAGAAAAGGAAAAGATATATGTCAAATTCATGAGTGCAGGACAAGTCATGGAAGTAACCGGGGAAATGAAGACAATGAAGATCAAGTGATGGAACTTAAGGCACTGTTAGCAAAGAGATTTCCAAGAGGCATTGGTAAGTATAAAGGAAAGCTACCTTTGAAGTGTTTCTATTGTAGTAAAATTGGTCATATTGCTACTAACTGCCCTAACACTCATAATAAATAAAAGTTTAGAAGATTCAAAGGAAAGGGCAAGAAACATTGTTATGTTGCAGTAGATGAAGGTGTGACCAATGAGGAGTCTGAAGAAGAAGATGACAATGAAGAAATTGTGTTTGTAGTTGTGAAGGAGGAACTATCTGATGAAAAGGCACTAGTATCTCATATGGAGAATAGTGATGAGTGGATTATAGACAGTGGCTTATCACACCACGTGACCAGAGATAAAAGCAAGTTAATAGCCGTTAATGAATTTGATGGAGGTGTTGTTAGATTTGGAAACAACTCTCCTTGCATGGCGAAAGGTAAAGGTTCAATCTCTCTAAATGGAAAGAGTAATGTTGATGATGTATTTTGGGTTGATGGTCTTAAGAATAATCTTTAAGTGTTGGTTAGCTCAATGATAAAGGTTATTTTCTTGAGTTTAAGAGTGAAGTCTACAGAATTCCTGGGGGTAATGGTGAACTGATTCCTATCAGGAAGCAAACTAGAGGTAACCTATTCCATTTGAATAGTAATATTAATAATTGTTTGGTTGCAAGAATGGAAGACAGTTGGTTATGGCATAAAATATGTTGTCATGTTAAATTTTTTATAATTTGGTTAAGATAAGCAAGTTAAGTGTTGTAAGAGGATTACCTCAACTTGTTAAACCAGATAGTGTGATATGCAAAGATTGTCAAATCAGTAAGATGACCTTTATTTCTTTCAAGAGCAAGAATTGTATTTATGAGAATGTATTAGATTTGGTACATACTAATCTTTGTGGACCTATGAGAACAAAGAGTTATTACATGGTGATAGGTATTTCATGATCTTCACCGATGACTGGGTATGTGCAGGATCATGGTGTGACAAAACGGGTCCTTAAGTGGCAATGAAATTTCAGAAAATCGGAGTTATGCAACTTGACATAAAAATTTGAATAAGTTGTGAACATTATTTTTAAAATATGTAAGAAGAGAATCTATAGAAAATTGAATATAGTTTCTAAGATACTAGTTGTTTTTTGAAAAAAATAAATCCTATTTGATGAAAATTTCAAATTTCAATGCAGTGGTACTAAAATTTCAAGAAAAAGATAAGAAGTAGACATATGTCTGACCACCCTAATCACAATCAAATCATAATATTTTTTTATAATTTTTATAATATAAGTAGTAGACTCATGTCTGGATGTGACACATATTTTTATATAATTATTTAAAAAGTAAATAATTATTTATGAATTTTTTACTACATCTTTTCAGAAATTTAGAAACTCCTACGTCTGACCACCTTAACTTGGTAAAAACCTTATGAAATTTAATTTTTTTTAATTTTCCCCTATAGTAGACGAAGCATATGATGTGATGCATGTTTTGGATTCAAAAAATATTATACCGTTTGAAGTTATGAGTTTTTTCAATCAATCTATCAATCAAGACTATTGTCAGAATTCAATTAGAAAATAAATAATAATTATTTATTAAAGTCAAACTAAGACAATCCTTATATTATTGGAAAGTTGATAACGTCCTTAAAAAACCTTTTTCATTTTATCAATTTTGGCTACAAAAAAAGTCGTCAGCCACCAGTGTAAAGTTTGAAAAATCAAGGAATACTGAAAAACATGTTTTTTCAGTTGACTTTCCAAGCTTGTCACTTCCAAGCCAAATCCCAAAGCATTCCTGAGCCAAAATTTGAAATTTGAAATTTGTACAACAAAAATCGGATATATCGGATATCCGATTTTAATAAGGAAATTCACTAACTAAATTTTCACATAATTTATCTATTGTTTATTAATATATTAATATATAATATATTAATTTATAAATAAATTAGTATATGATATTAGAGAGAGAGAGAGAGAGAGAGAGAGAGAGAGAGAGAGAGAGAGAGAGAGAGAGAGAGAGAGAGAGAGAGAGAGAGAGAGAGAGATGGGGAGGGTGAAGGGAGAGAGAGATGGGGAGAGGGAAGGGAGAGACAGATAGAGAGATTAGGGGAGAGGGAGAGAGATATTATGCATCTTATGGTGTCCTAAGGGGTCATATTATGTCCTACAACCCCTTAGGACACCATATAATCCCTTAAGACACCAAATTGTGTCGTTATGGGTCATATTGTATTCTAAGGGGTCATATCGTGTCATATGACCCCTTTAAGACACCATATGACCCCTTAGGATACAATATGACCCCTTTAAAACTCTATAGAGTGTCATTATGGGTCATATGACCCCTTATGACACCAAATGGTGTCATTAGGGGTCATATTGTGTCCTACGACCCCTTAGGATACCATATGACCCCTTAAGACACCATATTGGGTCATTATGGGTCCTATGGTGTCCTAAGGGGTCACATTGTATCCTATGACCACTTAGGACACCATATGACCCCTTAAGACACCAAATTGTGTTGATATCAGTCATATTGTGTCCTACAGGGTCATGGGACACCATATGACCCCTTAGGACACCATATGACCCCTTAAGACACCATATTGGGCCGTTATGGGTCTTATCCTAAGGGGTCATATTGTGTCCTACAATCCCTTAGGACACCATATGACCCCTTAAGAAACCAAATTGTGTCGTTATCAGTCATATTGTGTCCTAAGGGGTCATGGGACACCATATGACCTCTAAGGACAACATACGACCCCTTATGACACCATATTGGGTCGTTATGGGTCCTATGGTGTCCTAAGGGGTCATATTGTGTTCTAGATCCCTTAGGACACCATATGACCCCTTAAGACACCAAATTATGTTGTTAGGGGTCATATGGTGTCTTAATGGGTCATGGGACACCATTTGACCCCTAAAGACAACATACGACCCCTTATGACACCATATTGGGTCATTATGGGTCCTATGGTGTCCTAAGGGGTCATAGTGTGTCCTAGATCCCTTAGGATACCATATGACCCCTTAAGGCACCAAATTGTGTCGTTAGGTGTCATATGGTGTCTTAATAGGTCATGGGACACCATATGACCCCTAAGGACAACATACAACCCCTTATGACACAATATTGGGTCATTATGGGTCCTATGGTGTCCTAAGGGGTTGTATTGTGTCCTAGATCCCTTAGGACACCATATGACCCCTTAAGACACCAAATTATGTCGTTAGGGGTCATATGGTGTCTTAATAGGTCATGGGACACCATATGAACCCTAAGGACAACATACGACCCCTTATGATAGCATATTGGGTCGTTATGGGTCCTATGGTATCCTAAGGGGTCATATTGTGTCCTACGACCCCTTAATATACTATATTGGGTCGTTATGGGTCCTATGTGTTCTAAGGAGTCATATTGTGTCCTACAACCCCTTAGGACACCATATGACCCCTTAAGACACCAAATTGTGATGTTACAGATCATATGGTGTCCTAAGTGGTCATGGGACACCATATGACCCCTAATGACAATATACAACCCCTTATGACATCATGTTGGGTCGTTATGAGTCATATGGTGTGCTAAGGGGTCATATTGTGTCCTACAATCCCTTAGGACACCATATGACCTCTTAAGATACCAAATTGTGTCATTATGGTTCATATTATGTCCTAAGGGGTCATGGGACACCATATGACTCCTAAGGACAACATACAACCCCTTATGACACAATATTGGGTCGTTATGGATCCTATGTTGTCCTAAGGGGTCATATTATGTCTTATGACTCCTTAGGACACCATATGACCCCTTAAGACACCATATTGGGTCGTTATGGGTCATATGGTGTCCTAAGGGGTCATATTATGTCCTACAACCCCTTAGGACACTATATGACCCCTTAAGACACAAAATTGTGATGTGTTACAAACCTATTGTATTTCTTTTTAAGGTCGATGAGTTGTTTGTGATTGTGTTGGAAATTTGGTTAAGTGTGGAAGTGTGATTGATTGCAAAACTAGCAGGAGTATCTATAGAATGTGTGAAGGCATATAGGAGCATAAACAGATTTGATTAAGCATACCCATTCTATTACCAGATTAGCAAAGACCCTGTTGTTCTCTAATAATTACAACAGTTAAATCCCTTAACCAGGTAATCTTTAATAGGCTTGGTGCTTTCTAAATCCTCTAACCAAGTGATCCATTAGCTTGGATTTGAAATCCTCTATCGAGGTTATTCTTAACAGGGTATTGCCTTTAACAGGGTATTGTAGTAAATCCCTTAACTGGGTGATCCTTAACCAGATCTATTCCTAACTGGACATTTTTGTAAAGCTTCTAACAAAGCTTGGCTCCTAACAAGAAAAACTTCAAAAGAGTTCATAATACTTGTGGGTATTCATCCCCACCGTGGTTTTTCCCATTTGGGTTTCCACATCAAAAATCATTGTGTCAAGTGGTGAATGATTTTGTGGTTATATGTTTTGATATGGTTATTATGTTTAACTGGTAAAGCCACTTAGATATGTTTAGATGACCAGAAGTGATCTAAAATGAGATATTAATAATGTTAGTAAAGTGGTTTGATGTTTTGGTTAAATGATATGTGAGTTTCAGATATGTTACACTATTATATTGGTATTCAAGTCAACCGGTAAACTTGACAGCGTAGTTGCAGTTTTTGGTACAGTGTCTAAACCGGTTAGTTCAGTGATTGATTTGAGTTGGGTTTAAGTTTGGTGAAATTTTATTTTGTTTTCTATCTACTGATTCACCCCCCCCTCTCAGTAGTTGACCAGATCCTTATTGATTCATCATATCATTAATTGGTATCAAAGCATTTCAGGTCTTCTTGTGTTTAAGCCTAACAACTTGAGGTAAAGATCTAGGAGAACATGATGAAGAAAGAAGGTTTGAAGTTCAATAGGGAAAGTAATAGAATCTAGAGCGATAGGATGAAGATCTATATCAAAAATTGAAGAAGTCAATATTGGGAACATGTTGTTATTAAATATAAATTTCCTAGTGGGATTTTGTCATATGATCAAAAGAAGGAGCAACAGGAGAATCATCAAGCATTGGAGGCCATTATTAGTTCCTTTTCTGATTCAGATTATGTTGATGTCCATGGTTTAGAGACTGTTTTTGAAGAGTGGAAGAAACTTGAGGATATCTATAGCAGTGATAAGCATGTGGAGATTGCCAAAGAGGAGAGTCTAAGAGGTAAATTTGATGATATGCGAATGGTTGAAGGTGAAAACATTCAACTATATGGTCAGAGGATCAAGGAGATAGTCAGTGAGATAAAAAGTGCTGGTGGTACAAAGTAGGATACCACAGTGGTTAGCAAGGTGTTGAGAACCCTTCTACCGGTCTACGCTATCCGAGTTGTAGCCATTCAGGAACTCAAGTCTATTGATAAATCAAAGGTAACTCTTGACTCCATCATTGGTAAAATAGCTACGTTTGAATTAAATGGTTTTGATGGAAGTGTTCAGAGATCAGAGTTTTCATTTAGAGCCTCAGTTTCAAACCCACTGGTAAGAAAAAGCAAAGAAGCTAGTCACAGTCATGAGTCCAGATCCAGCAGAGAGTTTGATAATGAAGACAGTTTGATTGAGCTTGAAGCATTGTTGGCCAAGCGGTTGCCCAGAGGTACTGGTAAGTATAAAGGTAAATTACCTTTTAAGTGTTTTGCATGTAACCGGATTGGACATATTGTTGCTAACTATCCAAATGGAGATAATGAGCATAAATGTGAGAAGTATAAGAAGTATAAAGGCAAAGGTAAAAGAGATTGTCTCATTGCAGTGGATGGAGAAATTATAGATGAGGAATATGAAGAAGATGCAAATGAGGACATTGTCTTTGTTGCCATTAAAGAAGAGACATCAGATCAGAAGGCATTAGTCTCTCACATGGATAGTTCTAATGATTGGATTATAGATAGTGGTTGTTCACACCACATGACTGGTGACTAGAGTAAGTTTCTTACTTTGAAGGAATTTGATGGAGGTGTTGTGAGATTTGGGAATGAATCACCTTGCATGGTAAAAGGAAAGGGAACCATCTCTCTTAATAGTAAGAGAAGTGCAGATGATGTCTACTGGGTTGAAGGATTGAAATACAATCTTTTGAGTGTTTCTCAACTCAATGACAAAGGTTATCCTCTAGAATTGAAGAATGGGATGTGCAAAATCTATGGAAGCAAAGGTGAACTGATTGCAACCAGCAAGTACACAAAGGTAACTTGTTTTATTTAAGTTCTAAAGTAAATAATTGTTTAATTGCTAAAGTTGAATATAGTTGGCTTTGGCATTAGAGGTTCTGTCATGTGAATTTTGATAACATTGTAAAAGTCAGTAAGTCCAAATCTGTAAGAGGTTTGCCTCAGTTGGACAAACCAGTGAATGCTCTATGCAAGGAATGTCAGTTAGGGAAGATGACATCCTCAACCTTTAAGAGAAAATATTTCTCAATAGAACATTTGCTAGACTTGGTTCATACCGACCTTTGTGGACCAATAAGGACTAGGAGTATTCAAGGTGATCAATATTTTATGATTTTTACTTATGATTGCTTAAGAATGATGTGGGTCACATTCTTGAAGGACAAAACATAAGACTTTAGCAAGTTTAAGGCATTCAGAGCCTTAGTTGAAAATTAACACAAAGGTAGCAGCAGTAGGGTGACAAACCCCCCCCCCCCCCTCCCCCACACACACACCTTTTACTCCTTCTATCTCAAGCCTTTAAAGGCTTCAACACACCCCAGACTGAAAATTGAACTTTTACCCCTTACAAGGGTTGGTACTCACCTTCACAATGTTCTTAGGTCCTAACAAGACCTTTCACAACCTTCTTGGTTCACAAGGGCAATAGCTTTGCTCATTACCCTTAATCACACCTACCTAGCTAGTGTAATACCCTAAAAATGGTCATCTAAACCATGAGCCCCTAATCTTGACAATGTCACCAAGGTCTTAACCAAAGGCAATTAAATAAATCTTTAGCACACAATTAATTCTAAAATCATCAATGTCACATGGCAAATTAATCAACCAATATTAATTAAATATTTATTTAATTAATTAAATCATTCCAAGTAAATCATTTTAAACAATTATCTAATTTATTTTAATTAAATATTTTTTGCATATTTAATTAAATAAATCAATTTTCCATTAAATCATAAAAAAGGAATTAATTTGGAAAAAAGAATTAAAATTTGAGAAAAAAAATCAATTGGAGATAATCTTGAAAAACAAATTAAAAATTGGTAAATAATCTCAAAGAAAGCAATTAAAACAATTAAATATTAAAATTGAATGAAATAGAGAATAAATCAGTTTTTTCCTGATTTATCTTAATTTTAGTTCAATTTCCTTTAAAATTGAGAAAAGCATCCAATCACATCAATTCACCTGGATTGTGCTTCCTCTTGGAAAATCTTGACCGCTCATCATCATTTGATCTCAGCCTTTGGTTTCTTTCTGAATTTTCTATAAATTCAAGTTCTCATCTCTCATTCAAAAGATCCTGGAGAATATATTGTTATTATGATGTTTTTGCTCTAGGTTCATCGAGAATTTGCATTGAGATATTGCATATTAGTTATTTCATATATTGCTTAAATCATTTGGCTTAAATATTCATATATTGCTTAAATCATGTTAGATTAAATCTAGCTTAAATCTTGCATCCATTTAGCTCAAATTCATGCTCATATAGATTTAAAAATCCTTCGTTTAGGTGTTGTCTAGTCACTAGATAGCTTAGCAATTTGAGAGCAATCTAAACTCGCATCTACTAGAAGGAAATAGGTCTCTTTGTAATAGTTAATTATTCATTGATTATTGATTTACTAACCATGAACCTAATGACTTAATTGAAGTGTTGTGTATTCCAGATACAGATACAAGTCCACTTTTCACAGACACAACTAGTAGTCCTATTTTCCTTCTTTTTTGAACTTTACTCCATAAAGTGCCAAACAAGGTCCTAAACAAATTTTAGTTTCAAATACCCTTTTTGAACCTCTATCAAACTCCAAAGAATCAGACCCCCAACCTGCTCCAGTACTCCTAGACACCTACTTGGGTCACAGACCTAATTGATCAAGTTAGGCCTGATTTACAAAGGAGGTGTAAGTGAATGGGGTCACAAGAAGGATCCAATGCTTCAGAGGGCATGCCCAATGTCCAACTACACCAATTAAATCATCTAACTCAATCAATCTCTAATTGTTCTAATTTAAACCCTCACAAAGTTTAGACTAGGGCTTGGTGGCAAAATGCCAAACCAACTGCTCTGATCTCGCCCCTTTGAAATCTCATAATACACCCTCCTAACTTGCATTCTACCAATGGTCATTGAAAACCAATGACTAGATTGCAAGTTAGGGCTTAATCTATGCAACGCCCTAGAAAATAGAGGGTTTCGGACCTGCAGAGGGTAAAATGACAATATCTTCCTTCAAAAACAACTTCAAGGGGTCAAACCAAGTTCATCTAAAAGGTAACTAAGTTCTCTTTCCTACCAAGCCAAAGTTTCATGAAAACATTCAATTCCCTGTATGGACAGTATGACAATTCTGGCAAAATCAGATTTTTTTATTGTAAATGCTCCACCAAACTTCTCAAAACATCAACCACTATCAACAACCTTTCTTATTCGGTTGTGCAAGCATATATGGACTCCTCTCAATGACCACAACCAACTTTTAAATGTTGTGACCGTTGGAAGGAAGTTACATGCCTACCGACAACTTTTGAAAATTTGCTTGACAACAATGACAACAATTTTGCAACATTTTGCAACTTTGATCACTAAACACCTAGACCTTGTCAAACACACCTACCATTAGGCTTCAAAACACCTAAGACAACATTATAGGTCCATCAAAAACAAAATTTCATAATTCAAGCCCAAATGGCCTAATAGACCTCTAGGTTTATATGTGCACCTGAGAGGTTATTGACCACACAAAGGGCATTTTATTACATCAAGGGCAATCTTTGAGATCCAACCCATTATTGCAACAAAAGAAAACACAAGACACTCACTAGACACCTCTAATCCATGAAAACACTATGAAAGTAGAGGTTCCCTGCATCATACTCCCCAAGCCAAAGAAACTCGAGTCCCTTGAGTTGGAATGTCTGTTATTTTAGCTCATGTCTTCTCAATGGCCTTAGAAGTCATCCATGTAGCATCTTCTAAAGGTTGATGCATCCATTTGACTAAGTACTCCAAGTAAGTCTTCCTCTTTTTTGCTTGCTGACCCTTTGATCCAAAATACATTCAATCTCAGGTTTTGGTTGTGTGGGAAGTCCTTCCATCATGTCAGCAGGAGATGAATCAAACTGACCTGCATCACAAACATCAACAGGACCTTTATATGCATATATATCAAAAACATTGAATATAGGGGATAGTCCCACATCCGGGGGTAGGTCTATTTTGTATGCACCAGTTCCACATCTTTTGAGGACCTTGAAAGGACGTATCTGTTTCATGAGAAGCTTGGTGTGTTTCTCCTTGGGGAGTCTTGCTTTGTTGAGGTGAATCATCACCATATCTCCTACCTTAAACTGAACATCTCTCCTTTTTAGATCTGTTGTTTGCTTGTATTTATCAGAGGTGCGAATCACTTTGTCTCTCACTTGTTGGTGTATATCCTTCATGACTTCAGCAAATTCATCTTTCTGAGCACTCCTTCTATCAATATTCTTCACATCTGTAAGTTCAAGAATAACCTTGGGATGTGTGCCATACACAATTTGGAAAGGACTTAACCCTGTACTTCTATTCATAGAGTCGTTATAAGAAAATTCTTCTTGTGGAAGAATGGTATCTCAGGTAGTTCCATGATCCTTGGTCAAGCACCTTAACAAGCTCCCAAGGGACCTATTTATTACCTTAGTCTACCCATTAGATTGAGGATGATAAGTAGAAGAGAAAGACAAGTTAGTCCCCAACTTATGCCATAAAGTTCTCAAAAAATGTCCTAAAAATTTAGGATCCCTGTCTAAGATAATGCTCAAGGATAACCCATGAAGTTTGACAATCTCCTTGAAGAATAAACTTGCAATATTAGAGGCATCATGTGTAACCTTGCATGGCAAAAAATGTGCCATCTTTGAAAACCCATCCACCACAACATATACATTGTCATACATTGATTTAGTCCTAGGAAGACCTAAGACAAAGTTCATGTTGACCGAATCCCAAGGCTTGCTAGGGATTGGTAAAGGAGTGTAAAGACCTACATTTGAACTTGTGCCTTTAGCTCTTTGACACACTACACATTCTAAAATTTTTTTCCTCACATATGATTGCATTCATGGCCAAAAAGAGAATCTTCTAACTAGCTCAAGTGTCTTATAAAGTCCAAAATGTCCCGATAAACTCCCACAATGCTTTTCTTTGACAATATTCTCCCTCATTGAGCAATTAGGAATACAAAGTTGACTACCTTTGAAAATTAAACCTTCTTGAAGCATGTACTTAGAAAAATCAATATGATACCTTTCATTCATAGCTTGACAAACCTCATAAGCCTCCTTGAAATCTGCATCCTCTTGGTACATATCCTTCATAGTAGTGATCCCCATGCTCTCCAATTTAATCTCTTGGATTACCAAGTTCCTCCTAATAAGAGTATATGCAACTTTATTTGTCACTCCTTTCTTATTCTTGATAGGGAATGCAAAATCTTGAAGGTACTCCATTCACTTCATGTGCCTGTGATTTAGTTTCTCCTGCCTATTCAAAATGCTTAAAGCATGGTTGTCAGTATATACAAAAAAATCCATAGGCAATAGATATTGCCATCACTTCCTAAGAGATTGTACCAAAGCATACATCTCTAGATCATAGGTTGAATATTTTTGTTTTTCTTCATTTAAATTTTCATGGAAAAAGGTCACTGGTCTACCCTCCTGACTCAAGACTCCTCCTATAGCCTTCTAAGATGCATCACACTCAATAGTAAAAAATGTATGAAAATCAGGGAGGATTAAGATGGGCTGCTCTGCAATTTTTGTTTTCAAGAACTCAAAAGACTCATTAGCTTCATTATTCGAAGAAAATTGACACTTCCTTCCACCTTTGATGGTATCTATCATAGGTGCACTAACCCCACTGAAATTCTTAACAAACTTTCTATAAAAGCTTGCTAAGCCATGAAAACTTTTTACCTCACTTGCAGACCTAGGTGTTGGCCAATTGAGGATGGCCTCCACCTTAGATGGATCCATTCTTAGATTACCTTTGGAAATAACAAATCCAAGAAACACTAGTTCTTCCTACAAGAAGATACATTTGTCCAAGTTGATCTTCAGCTGCTTTTCATGCAACCTTTTTAACACCAAATCCAAGTGCATTAGATGTTCATTTCTATCTTTACTGAAAATTCAGTATATCATCCAAGTATACTACCACAAAATAATTGATAAAGGGCTTAAGAGCCTCATTCATTAACCTCATAAATGTACTAGGGGCATTAGAAATCCCAAATAGCATTACCATCCACTCAAATAAGCCTTCATTGGTTTTAAATGTTGTCTTCCATTGGTCTCCATCTTTGATCCTTATATGGTAATAAGCACTTTTCAAGTATCTTGGAATAGTACTTGGCCCCTCCTAGACAATTCATCAAGTCCTATATTCTCGACATTGGGAATCTATACCTTATTGTTATCCTAATAATAGCCCTAGAATCCATACACAACCTCCGTGTTCCTTCTTTCTGAGGAGCTAGCATTGTTGGGACTGCACATGGACTTATACTCTTCCTAATGAACCCTTTCTCTAGTAATTCTTGGATATGTCTTGCAACTTCTGTACTTTTCTCAGGGGTCATTTTGTAGGCTGCCTTATTAGGAAATGTAGCACTTGGTATAAGGTCAATGCAATGATTGATTTCCCTTTGAGGAGGTAAAGTATATGTGGTACTGTCTGCAACTATTCCCTTATACTTATCTAGCAGATCTTGAACCTCCTTAGGGCCTACTTTCTTCTTTGCCTCTTGACTCTTAGGCTACTTCTTAGGTTCATCCTTAGGCTTCACAACTATTGCAAATGAAGGGGTATCTTTCTCCTTCAAGACCTTCATGAACTCCTTCTCATCTACTAGCATGACACTAGTCACAATATACTTATCCTTATTGTCATCCAGGAGAGGGGTCATGGTGAAGTTCTCTCCATTTTTGGTGATGGTATAGATATTCTTCCTACCTTCATGCCTAGAATATACATCATATTGCTAAGGCCTACCAAGTAACAAATGACAAGAATCCATTTCTACCACATCACACAACACTCTATCTTTGTATTCACCAATTGAAAAGTCTATCCAAACTTTCTCACTAATCAAGACTTGTTGACCTTTGTTCAACTAGGACACCTTATAGGGATGGGGATGAGGTAATATTTGCAAGTTGTGTTTAGTAGCCAATTCAATAGAAGCTATGTTATCTATGGACCCTGAATCCAGAATGAATTTACATACCTTGCCTTGTACCTTGCAAGAGGTTCTAAAAAGATATTTCCTTTGAGGGGGTTCTTTGGTGGTTGGTATCTTCAAGGGGGTCTTATTAATCATCAAGAGTTCTCCTTGGTCCGGATCTAAAGACTTTGAGGTTGATGTGTGGTAGGAGGTCATACTTTGACTATCTTCTTCTTGTATTATATTTTCTCTTCTATCACCTCCTTGGCTATTATTCCTTAGCTTCTCTAGACACCTAAATGACTGATGCCCAACTTGGTTGCATGAAAAACACCTACCAGTGAAGACACTAGGTCCTCTTCCACCAAATCTTCCTCTACCATTCCCCCTTCTTCCTCTAAAGTTACCTTTGTTCCCTAATTCTCCTTCATGTTCCTGATGATTGGACTCTCCTTGGGGTTTAGGAGATGGTCCCCTACCATTGAATCTGCCCTTACCTCTGAAATTTGCACCCCTCCCTCTATTATTGTGTTCTCCTCTCCTCTTTTGCTTGTCCTCAAGTCTAAGTGCCATTTGATAACACTTGTGCACTAATTCAGGATTAAATAAACTTAGTTCATCTTGAATGCTGAACTTAAGGTCATTCATGTACCTTGCTAGCTTTTGTGTCTCGCTTTTTGGCATCTTTTCCTTGAGTGACATCCAATGGAACTCCTCAGTGTAGGTATTGACATACAAATCCCTTTGCCTCGAGTTTTGTAATCTCTTGTGTAAGATGATCTCATAGTCCTCAGGCACAAATTGTCTTTTGATCTCTACCACCATCTTTTTCCATGAAGTTATAGGCTTCTTTCCTTCTTCATCTCTTTCATTTTGTAGGAAGTTCCACCAACTAAGAGTTGGACCCTTCATTTTGGATTTAGCTACCTTCACCCTTTGGTTATCAAGTACCTCCTCACATTCAAAATAATTCACCACTGCTTCTATCCAATCCATACATTCTTTTGGATTCATTTTCACAGTGAATGTAGGTAGCTCTTCTCTATTGTCTCTTCTTCCCACCCTATTAAGGGCTTCAACAAATTATCTTTGGTTTGTCAGCATATCTTGTCTCTCTTCTTCCTCTTCTCCTTCTCTATCAGAGGCTGATGCAACTTCTTTGCCTGCTTGTTCTTTCTTCAATTTCTCCATCTCCTCCTCCATATTTTTATTCTTGGCCACCTGCTCCCTCACTATCTTGGCCAACTCCATGTTTGTCATAGGTCTAGTAGGGATCTCCTCACTATTCTCTATTGTGTTTTCCATTTCTTCCAAGGTTCTTCTAAGGCTCTGATACCACCTGATGTAGATGTAGCAGCAGTAGGGTGGAAAAACCCCCTCCCCCGCCCACACACACACCTTTTACTGCTTCTATCTCAAGCCTTTAAAGGCTTCAACACACCCTAGACTCAAAATTAAACTTTTACCCCTTACAAGGGTTGGTACTCACCTTCACAATGTTCTTAGGTCCTAACAAGACCTTTCACAACCTTCTTGGTTCACAAGGGGAATAGCTTTGCTTATTACCCCTTATCACACCTACCTAGCTAGTAGCCCTATTTACCTGCTTTTTTGAACTTTACTCCAGAAAGTACCAAACAAGGTCCTAAATTTTTTTTAGTTTTGAATACCCTTTTTGAACCTCTATCAGACTCCAAAGAATCAGACCCCCAACTTGCTCCAGCACTCCTAGACACCTACTTGGGTCACAGACCTAATTGATCAAGTTAGGCCTTGTTTACAAAGGAGGTATAAGTGAATGGGGTCACAAGAAGGATCCAATGCTTTAGAGGACCTGTCCAATGTCCAAATACACCAATTCAATCATCTAACTCAATTTCCCACTATTGTGCATCTTGCAATCAATCAATCTCTAACTATTCTAATCTAAACCCTCACAAAGTTTAGACTAGGGCTTGGTGGCAAAATGCCAAACCAACTCCTCTAATCTCACCCCTTTGAAATATCATAAAACACCCTCTAACTTTCATTCTACCAATGGTTGTTGAAAATCAATGACTAGATTGCAAGTTAGGGCTTCATCTATGCAACACCCTAGAAAATAGAGGGTTTCAGACCAGTAGAGGGGAAAATGACAATATCTTCCTTCAAACACCACTTCAAGGAGTCAGAACAAGTTCATATGAAAGGTAACTTAGTGCTCTTTCCTAGCAAGCCAAAGTTTCATGAAAACATTCAATGCCCTGTATGGATAGTACGGAAATGTAACATAGTTCTGGCAAAATCAGAATTGTTTATTGTAAATGCTCCACCAAACTTCTCCAAACATCAACCACTATCAACAACCTTTCTTCTTCAGCTATGAAAGCATATATCAATTCCTCTCAATGACCAAAACCAACTTTTAAATGGTTATGACCATTGGAAGGAAGTTACACTCCCACCGGCAATGTTTCAAAAGTTGCTTGATAACAATGACAACAATTTTACAACATTTTACAACTGTGATCACTAAACACCTAGACCTTGTCAAACACATACAAGGTCACCATTAGGCTTCAAAACACCTAAGACAACATTCTAGACAAAATTTCACAATTCAAGCCCACATGGCCTAATAGACCTCTAGGTTTATATGTGCACCTGAGAGGTTATTGACCACACAAAGGGCATTTTATTACATCGAGGGTGATATTTGAGATCCAACCCATTATTACAACAAAAGAAAACACAAGACACTCACAAGACACCCCTAATCCATCAAAACACTGTGAAAGTAGAGGTTCCTTGCACCAAAAAAGAAAGTGGAAGAAAGCTTAAGTGCTTAAGAACTGATAAAGGTTGTTCCTCTCTGCAATACCATTTACTTTAGAGGAATTCACTAGATTCTATGAAGACAATGGAATTACGAGGCAACTTTATGCACCTAGGACAGCACAACAAATTGGTATTGCAGAGAGGAACAACCGGTTAGTTGTTGAAGCTACTAGGACTATGCTAATTCAAGGAGGTGTAGCTAAGACATTCTGGAGAGAAGCTGTTAGCACAACTGTCTACACAATGAACCAAATATTAGTTAAAAGAGGCAAGGATAAAACTCCTTATGAATGGTAGATCACCTAATGTCAGTTACTTTAATATTTTTGGTAGTAGATGTTTTATCCAAAGAGGTGACTATGTTGGTAAGTTTGATGCTAAGAGTGATGAAGGCATATTTCTTGGTTACTCCACCAAGAGAAAAGCCTACAAATGTTACAACAACCAGAAAAAGATAATCATTAAAATTAATAATGTCCAAGTGGATGAGTTTCCTAAAGATTCATGAGAAATCAGTAAGGAGAAGGAGGAAGATGAACCTTACATTCTAGTTTTGGAACCAAAACTAGCGAAGCTAGAAGTTGGTGAAATGAATACTACAACACCAGTTCAACCTGAATAGGTAGATTCTGTAGAAGGTGAAGAAAGTGAAGAGGAAGAAGAACCTGAAGACCATGATCATGTTATTCCAAGGTATGTTAGACTCAATCATAATTCTGATCAGATTATTGGAGATAAAGATGCTGGTGTGTTAACCAGAAGGAGACTAAGAGAGAATTATTATATGATCTCCACTATTGAGCCTAGAACAACAAAGGAAACTTTTGGAGATGATCACTGGATCAAGGCTATGGAAGAAGAACTTGACCAGATTGAGAAGAACAATACTTGGACACTGCTACCCAGATCAGTGAACAAAAATGTGATAGGTACAAAATGGAAATTCAAGAATAAATTGAATGAAGATGGAGTAGTGGTTAGAAACAAAGCTAGACTAGTATGCAAAGGTTATGCACAAGAAGAAGGTGAAGACTATGGTGAGTTATTCACACCAGTTGCAAGATTGGAAGGTGTTAGGAATCTACTTGCATTTGTAGCATACAAAGGATTCAAAGTATATCAGATGGATGTGAAGTCAACATTTCTAAATGAAATATTGGAAGAGGAAGTCTACATTGAACAACCAGATGGTTATTCTTTGACTGAAGCAAAGGATATGGTGTACAAACTACACAAGGCACTATATGGTTTGAAGCAAGCACCTAGGGCATGGTATGAAAGACTACATTCTCACTTGGTGAAGATAGGTTTTCAGAGACCCAATGAAGACAACAATATATATATATATATCTCAAGACTAAAGGAGATAAGATACTGGTTAGTGAGGTATTTGTGGATGATATCATTTTTGGAGGCAATGATGACATGTGTGATGACTTTGCTAATAAGATGAAAAGTGAATTTGAGATCTCTGGTAGGAGAGATAAAATTCTTCATAGGTTTGCAAACTCAATAGATGAAGAATGATATTTTTATCACATAGGCCAAGTATGTGAAAGAGTTATTGAAGGTATTTGGAATGGGAGTGTAATGCCCCGCTAGAAACCCTAAAGGAAAAAAACACAACTAGGCAAATAAAGGGTGAAATTTTTTTTCTTTAAAAGATAAGTGCATTAATTACAACAATTGCACATTTAATAACACATGGGTAGTCTAACACATGATTTCCTAAGGGTTACCAATGAAGATTATTTCGCAGATTATATTAACACCATGGTTAATCCAATTGTTCATCTAATTAGGAAAATTAAATTCTTAAATTAAAAACATACTCATATATCTAATTTCCATAATGAAAGAATCAAAGTATTCCAATGCATTTATTTTTCCATAGGTCATTTATACAAAAGATTAAGGCAACTGAATTAACATACATTCCATTGATATAATATTACAATATCCATAAGTACATGGCTTCCAAAAATACCACGGAATACAAAAGTTACAATCTCAAGGTTACATAAATGTTTGATACAATGACCACAAGGTCTCAACTGAACAATGATCATGAACATGAGCTGGTACAAGAGTCACGATCCAAGGAACACCAACAAAGTTGATCCTCGCATGAAGGTATGAACACATATATCTGATGGGAAGTGGCACTACCACTCGACCATGTGATCCCAAAGTGAAACCACCCCACCGTGTTGGGAGATAGCAGAAGACCCTCAAGCAAGCAAAACAAGACAAGTACAATAGTATAACATGACTCCGCAAGACCCATGTAACTCAACTCACATATACTAGTGACTCTAAGGAGAGAATGTCATTGCATGGATTAAGGTGGTTACCCTAGGTAGGCCTCCATAGGTCCTGGTCCCTATCTTGCGTTATCCTGGTAACCTCTCCCGAACCCCCGGCTCCATCTAAGCATCATGTGGACCCTACCAATCCTTTCATGAAGACAATGTGATAGGTTTTCCATTCTAGGCCTTCTCACAACATCCTGAACCTATACAAGCACTCAACCATGTGCGAGGCACATTATCTTAATTTAATATTTTAGCTACCGACCCCCTAATCAATTATTAGGTTATCACTTCTTAACTGACTTTCGAGGGGTTATCCTGCCATCCACTTTGGGTGCGGCCCCTGCTCGAAAGTCACTCTCTCTCATAGGACACAAACATGAATGGTGTCTCTATGAGAACTCTATGGTGAAACTAACAACCATAACTAATCCTGATAGATTTATAGGTGAAGGATACACAATCATTAACCCAGGGTTGACCATTTGAAACAAAACACTTGATGGTTCACAACAACAGGGTTACACAACAACACCTGACCAAGGATAAAAACAACCTTTATAACAAGACAATAACTCAAAATTAGATTTACAATGAAATATGCTTTTACCAAAGAAATACCCTTTATTCTAAAGATCATATAATAGGCAACCTTTTTAAAACAATAAAAAGCATTAATTACTTGCAAATACAGATATTTCAGAAAAATAGGAAATACATCTCATTGATAAAAGAAAAGCAGAATTGTCATTTGATCACTAAGGCTAAATTAAACACATAAAAATTAACCTCCTAATATATTTCCAAGAATAAGTATAGAATCTAAAATATAAGCTTTTCTGGAAATAACTAAATTCTGAATTGATTATATACATATAAAAATATAATATAAGTATATGAATATATATATTCACTGAATATATATATCATACACATATATTCATGTTTATATATATATATATATATATATATATATATATATATATATATATATATATATATATATATATATATATATATATATATATATATATATATATATATATATATATATATATACACCAAATTAAATAAAACTGGGCACAAAAACCCGAGACTAACATTACTGGAAACACCCAAAAAAAATAATAGGGAGGTAGCTTTATGCTACCCTAGGGTAGCACTATTACTACCGTCGGTAGCAACTACTGACTCCCTCCCCTTTGGCCCTCATTTTTTTTTTTTAAATTAAAATTAAATTTTAATGAATACATAGATTAAAATTCACAAAGCCCCCCTTTTTTTTAAAGAAAGATTTTCAACAGAGAATAAAAAAAATCAATTTTCACAGAGATTAATAACCAATTTTCACAGAGATTAAAAATTAATTTTCAATAGAGATAAAAATTAATGCATCCCCACTCTACTCCATTTTTATTTACACAAATATCATCCATAACCCAATATTTTTCTTAACCCATATTCTAATGGTTATCTTCAACCAGGAAGAACACAAAAATTGCATAACACACAAATAAACTTTTATGGGACAAAGGAGGGTAAATCTGGCAAAATTTTGCTAGCATAACCCTCTATAATTTCACAATGCCAAAACTAAATAATACAGGAAAGAACTAATAAACATGAGAATCTCCACAATAGAGATTGGAGACTCAAACAAACTAATTTATTTTTATTAAAAGAAAACAAAACTAGGCAAAGCAACCCAACCTGTGACGCTTTCCTAGAAGATTCACGTGGAAGAGCTCAGTCCTGCAACCGGTTTTCCAAGCCAATCCCTCTTCTAGCAATCCTTTGATAATTTCTTCTTCAACAACATATTCCTTCCCAAAATAATTTTTCTTCACCAAAATCTCTACCTCCTTCCCGTGAACTCCCCAAAAACTTTTTTTTTTTTTTGAAAATATATTTTACCTAAACCTTTCTAGGTTCAAAAAAATAATTTCCTTTCCCCAAAATATAATATTCTATTTTAAAACTAAAAAGGATTTTCTTTTCTGATTTTCCAAAAAGGCAAGTAAAAAAAAAAAATGCGTTATTCTAAAAACAACACTTTCCCTTTTCTTTTATTCTTTTCTCATGCCCAATTAAATAACTTTCTAAAAACAATATTTAGGAAAGTAATTTAACTTATTTTATTTATTTCCAAATTTAAAAAAAAAAAAATTATCTAGAGTCCCATAAATGTATTTAATTCTATTTATTTCAAATTTTTTTTTTTAAACTCTAGAGTACAATAAATACATTTAATTTTATTTATTTACCCCTAAAGTTTAAATAAAACTATATTTCTAAATTCATGAAATTTACAAACTAATAAAGGAAGGAATTTTTTTTAACAAAAAATCTAGAGAACAATAAATGCAACTAATTTATTTTCTACTAAATTTAAATAAAATTATATTTCTAATATAATGCAATTTGCAACTAAATTTAATCACTTCAATTAATTAATTAAATTCGTAATCACTAAAGCATTATAATTCATAAATTAAATATGCTAACTGTAAAGTGACGCCATAAACTCAATTAATTAATTCAATCTACTAGGGCACACAACTAAGAAGACCCAAACAAAGATTCTGAAAAAGTCAAACAAACCGACTCAACGGCTAAACAAAACCAAAAAGGGACGATCGATTGACAACACTCACAAGAGTGTAACTGAGGTACAAATAGGGTCAACTACTACCTCCTCCACTTCCATCGGACAATTATAAGACATGCTCAAACCTGTGAATCCAGATGGAGATGATACCTCGTACCTACCCAGTACTTGTACCTGCAATATCTTGCATCACCGAACCACACATGCATATATACAAATATAGAAAATATGGCACACACACCGATGAAGGAGAATCATGACGTTCCCTATCTTATCAAAGCAAGTGAAGGAAAATCGTCCCCTCGCATCCAATACACTCATAGACACGCAACATATAATTACACATTGCATAGATAAATTAAAGTGTCAATACATAACACTAATCTATAAAATACCACAAATCACAAGTACTGAAATACTGTAAATAAATTATGCATCTCATATCTAGATAAAGCATGAAATAATGTCATATAAGTCTGAATAACACATAATGGTAATATGTATCCACTGAAAGTAACAATAGTAAAATATGAGTCTAATAAGTTCAACCGAGGAGGGTTACTACAGGGAGATTGTAAACCAGTTGGAACACCAATGGTTACTGGCTATAAATTGTCTAAGGAGGATGATTCTGCATCAGTGGATGAAAATGAGTACAGGTCTATGATAGGTATACATTATGTTGTTCACAACAGACTGGATATTGCTCATGCAGTTGGATTAGTTGCCAAATTTCAGAAGAGCTTGAAGGAGACACACATGGTAGCAACTAAATGAATATCCAGATATCTAAAAGACACAATTGATTATGGATTATGGTATCCACATGCAGGTAACTTTAATTTGAAAGTCTATATAGATGCAAACTGGGCAGGTAATTTTCATGACATGAAGAGTACAACCGAAGGAGCATTCTTTCTTGGAGGAAGGCTTGTATCTTGGAGCAGTAAGAAACAAAGTTTTATATCACAATCAACTGCAGAAGCTGAATATGTTGTAGCTTATATGAATTGTACCCAAGCAATCTGGATGAGACACATTCTGGAAGGTTTCAAATTGAAGATTTCAGAACTAGTAAGGATTTTATGTGATAACACCAGTGCAATAAACATTTCAAAGAACCTGGTGTTGCATGCAAGAACCAAACATATTGAGCTGAAGTATCATTTCTTGAGAGAGAAAGTGCAGAGTAAAGATGTGTCACTAGAGCATGTATCTACTAAGGAACAACTAGCAGATATATTTACTAAACCTCTACCTAAGGATACTTTTGAGTATCTTAGAGGTCAGCTAGGGGTTCTACCCCTACATGAGGTCAATTAAGGTAATGTGGAAGACATCAGTCCCAAAGCTTATTGAAAATCTTGAAGTGGGATTGGTGCAGAGTGGAGCTACTCCAAAGGGGGAGCAACAAGTTGCAAATTGTTGTTGTAGATCAGTGTAGCATGGAATGATTAACTAGCTTTTATTGATATTCACTTTGACATTGTTGTCAAAGGCGGAGAAGAATTGTATATGATTGATAGTCAATTACCAGCTGAAGACATGAAGACACAGTTGAAGGAGAGTACATGAAAAAATGTAAACCGAGATTCCTATACCTGTGTATGTGCATTACTCTCAATTATCACAATCAAAAGGGTGTTGATATTTGTTAGAGTTATCTTTTATTAGCTAATAATTATTTATTTAATTATTAGTCTATTATACTCTATGCTTAAGCTAAAATTAGGAATCTTATAATTCTTTAGGGTTTTCACCTTTAGGTTTTGAGTATCCTCTTATAAGGATTCTCTCTTTGTATTTTCATAACAACTATAATTATTGAATTGCATTCTTGTTGCACAATCAATATGACTTCTCTTTTCTGCATCTCTGAATTCTGGCCTCCATAGCTTTTTTGCTTCTCTCCTTTTGTGATAGGTTTGCATGTAGGTGATCTTTGGGAGCTGTAGAGTTGATTTTTCCTCAAGTCCAATATGGTGATCTGCATGCCCTTGTTCTCTTCATGAGAGATTTTGGGCCTTGTTCTTCAGATCTGTGTATTCAGGGGTTTGTGCAGTTGCTTTTTTCCATTTCTGGGGGTAGCTGATTTTTTGGTACTTTTTGGTGCCAAAAGGACCTCATTGTTGGATTTAGGAGGCTGTTTCCAAAAATTTTGATATAAAACTTGACATATTTTGGTGTCAGGTGTTCCGAAGGCAAAAACAATTTTAAGCCCAGGTCGTACGACCTCGAGGCACACAGTTTGAAAAAAGTCAAATAAAAAAAATAAAAAATTTAGGCAGTTTTATGGCTTGCCTAGGTCGAGCCATTACCGCGACAGTATTTGGAGCCACAAGGGGTCTCCACACCGCCCAACAGCCTGCAGTCTTCCCAACCGGTGATTTCCCCAACCAGCGGTCTCCCACCACAAATGGTTTCCTCACCACTAGGCTCCTGCCAGCCACCAGGCCCCACCGACCGTTAGGCTCCCGTCGGCTGCCAGGCCTACCCCCACCAGGCACTCTGCTACCTGGAACCTTGCCTGTCGCTGCTGCTGCTTCTCACTCGCTGCCTACTCCACCCGACCACCACCCAGACACCACCTCCCTACCACCAGTAGGGGGGGTTTTTTTTCTTGAAGAGTTTTTTGATAGGCTATTGGTTTTTTTGCCATAACTTGGGCAAACTGAGTCATTTTTTGTAAAATATTATATTGTGAGAAATCTCTTTCTGAGATCTATCCAGATCTGGAGGTTTGAATTTTTTATTTTGTTTTTTTTATGGTGTTTTTTTCTATCAAAGCCAGAGGTTCATTTTTGCACTTTGGGAGACATAACTTGAGCATCCGAACTCCATTTTTTGAAGAATTTATGTCGTTGGAAATCTTGTTTTGTTTCTTTCCATTCATCTGAGTTTTCTTTTCAGATTTTGCTCCAGGTATATTTTATTTAGTTTTTTTCTTTTCAACACTCTGGTGAATATCTTGGATGTTTCAGGTCCTGGGATCTCATTCTTTGAGTAGGATGTCTCATCTTTGGCTTTTCTTTCTGTTTCCAGTCTTCTATCTCTCCTGATCATTATAGCATTTTATTTATGCAAACACACTGAGATAAAGTGCCATCATGCATTGTATACTTGGGATCTTGCACATCTTGTGCCTTACTATACATGCACTACTTATAAAGTGCCATGGGGGGGTTGATGTTTGCCTTTGTTTTTCATCTAACTTTGTCACATGAGTGTTCCTTCCACGACATTAGCCTCATGATGTGTGTCAAGTGAGTGTTCCTTCCATGACACTGTACTTTCTCTGCACCTTCGATGTTCCTAGTTCTTTGTCATGCAGTTCTTGTTGATCATTCTTTTTAGTGTACCTATCCCTCTCCCTTTTCAGCATTATGGGGAGGTTTGTCCAGTTGTTCTAATGCTTCCTTAGTTCGATTGACTAGCTCTTCATGCTATGGTGTTTCAAGCCATTTGTATCTTCAAGTTCAGTTGTTTTCCTTTGTTTGCCATCTGATTCGAGTAGTGTCATTTGAGGGCACTCATGCAGATTATAGTCTTCTCTACCTGGTCATGTTCTATTTTAGTGGAGGTTCTTCAGATCAACAATTACTCTTCAACAGTGTTTGCGACTATTTCATGCTTAAGTGGTGTTCTTTATGCTCTTCTTTTTGTTCCTATCTTCTAGAACACTCTTGTTTGGAGGCTTCTTAGTCCTTCACTTGAGCCTCCATCTCTTCTTGGAGAGGATTTTTGTTCCCACGGGTTTTTCTCCTTTTCTCCACTTTACAAATATTTTATTGTACTTGGGTACCTCATTAGGCCTAGTTGTCGGGACTCATTGTTTCTTTCCTGCACTTTTTACATGCTTTTGTAGTCCTTAGTTTTTTTTAGCTACTCCCTAAGTTCATCTTAAGGGGGGTGTTAGAGTTATCTTTTATTAGCTAATAATTATTTATTTAATTATTAGTCTATTATACTCTATGCTTAAGCTAAACTCAGGAATCTTATAATTCTTTAAGGTTTTCACCTTTAGGGTTTTGAGTATCCTCTTATAAGGATTTTCTCTTTGTATTTTCATAACAACTATAATTATTGAATTGCATTCTTGTTGCACAATCAATATGACTCCTCTTTTCTGGATCTTTGAATTCTAGCCTCCATAGTTTTTTTGCTTCTCTCCTTCTATGATAGGTTTGCATGAAGGTGATCTTTGGAGCTAAAGAGTTGATTTTTCCTTAACTCCAATAATATTTGTATTGCCATCAATTCCAAAGGGGGAGATTATTGGCATTGCATAAAGATTGCATTGATGAAGTATTTATTGCAGTTACAGTTTTTGGTACAGTGTCTAAACCGGTTAGTTCAATGATTGATTTATGAGTTGGGTTTAAGTTTGGTGAAAGTTTAGTTTTTTTTCTATCTACTGATTCACCCCCCGTCCCTTAGTAGTTGATCAGATCCTTATTAATTCATCATATCATCAACACTATGTTGTCCATAGCAGATCGAAAATTGCTCATGTTGTTGGATTAGTGGCTAGATTTCAAAAAGAGCCTAAAGAGAGTCACATGGTGGCTATGAAGAGAATTTTTTGGTATCTCAAAGGCATAATAGACTATAGTTTATGGTATCCCTATAAAGGATATTTTACTTTGGATGTATTTACTGATGTTGATTGGGCAGGTAATGTGGATGATTGGAAAAACAAAACAGGTGGATATTTTCTAGTCGGAGGAAGATTAGTGGCATGGACGAGCAAGAAACAAACTTGTGTTTGTCAATCTACAGCTGAAGCAGAGTATATAGCTACATCCATGAATTGCACACATGCAATATGAATGAGACATGTGCTAGAAAGATTCAAGATAGATATGTCAGAACTGGTGACTATCTATTGTGATAATACAAGTGCAATAAACATTTCTAGGAATATTGCACTTCATGCTAGAACCAAGCACATTGAATTGAAGTATCACTTCCTAAGGGAAAGAGTTCAAGAAAACGAGTTGAATATGGAATATGTGAAGAGTAAAGATCAGTTATCCAATATCTTTACTAAGCCCTTACCGAAGGCTACCTTTGAGTTTCTTAGAGGTAAACTAGGGGTTAGACTCCTACACTGGAAGAACTAGAATGATGGAGATCCATCAATCCTGTGGATTTCATGTTTATTTTTCACTAAGGATTTATGAAGGTACATGCTACTCCTTTGGGGGAGCAAGTCTGATGTAATGTTTTGATTTAATGCTCTGTTATAGCTTTTCTGATTTGAGTAGCAAAGACGATGGAAGAGGCAGCAATAGAATTGAAGACAAGTGATCTACATTTACATCTTTGGCATTGTTGTCAAAGGGGGAGAAGAAACAAATAGAAATGAGATATGGTAGACATGTGAGAATTTGATGATTAGATTGAGTGAATGAGAAGTTGAAGATCAGATTGAGTGAAGCATTGGTTAAGGGGGAGATGACAAAAGGAGGAGAACCAACAGATGATGTGATATCAACAAGAAAGTTATAGATGATGATGTTACTCTGATTGTATATTTGATTAATGTTGCCATCAATGCCAAAGGGGGAGATTGTTGGCATTTGGCATAACTGATATATATGTGGGTGATGTAGTTGAAGTTGGATGACTGCACCAGTAAAGGCTAGAAGTTTATTTGTGATGAAGAGATTGAGATTCTATGTATAGATGACATGATCAGTTATTTGTGTTGTCATTGTTGGCAATTGATGTCAACTGATGTTACCGATGTCTTGTTTTGTCATCTTAGTGATTTGGTTTATCGAAAGATAGGGTTTACCAATAGAGAGCTAAAGTCTTTGAAATAAGACTTTAACTAGTAAAACAAAGTTGTTTTGATTGGATCGGTTGATCGACAATGTTTGGTGATTTGTGGTTTGGATGGTGAGCTTGTATCATGGAAATATTTGTATGATCAGAACCGAAACTTGTGGAAATTACCGGAAGACATGTTTCAAATTTTTGATGAAGTTTTGCTAAGGTTTTAGTAGGGTTTAAGGATCGATGAAGAAATCATCAAAGTGGTAATGATTTCTATTATGACGGTGATCAGTGGTGAGTCTACATGAAATTGGTAACATGCCACAACGTGTGTGAAATATTTAATTGTTGTTTTGGCATGATTCAAGGAAGATTTTCTTGGGAATCAATAAAACTCTTAGTACAGTATTTTGAGGATATAGATCAGATTTTTGTGATGGGTTATGAACAACCAATGGTTGATATTGCATTGTAATTTGTTGTGATAATCTGTATAATGATATATGATGATCTCTTATGATCTGAATTGTAAATTCATGATGTAATTAGGTTTTGTGGCTGACCTAGTTGAGATGGCTATTTAGGTTGACATAGTTGATGTTTATTATGTCGGTGGTCTTAGAAATTGTGTTAAGCCATCCAAGTGAAGTGTGAGATCTGCCTAAGAGTTGCAGAGTGTTGTGTATAACGAGATCTGATCAAGAAAGCAGAGAAGTGCAAGTAACAAATCATTTTCTTTCACTGTTGTTCCCTAATAGTTGCAATAGGTTAAATCCCTAAACCGGGTAGGTCCTAACATGCCTTAAACATTTAAGTTCCCTTACAGGGAAACCATGGAAAGAGTTTTAAATCCTCTCACGAGGTTGATCCTAATAGATCATCAATCTCCTAACCAGGCTAATAGGCAAATCCCCTAACCGGGTGACTCCTAATAGGGTCTTCTCCTAACCAGGCGTATTGTAAGCTCTTAATAGAGCTAAGCTCCTAACAGGGCGTACTTCAAAAGAGTACAAATACTTGTGGGTACCAAATCCCACCATGGTTTTCCCCTATTTGAGTTTCCACATCAAAAACTTATGGTGTTCATTTGTGGAATATTTTTCATGTGATGTTCTTGTTTATGTTTCATTTCATGCATTATTTCTGAGACACCGGTTATGATGTTTTATCATAAGTTTATCAGAGGTTACTGGTACTGATAAGAAGTTGTTTGAGAAATTTTTTGATCTCATTGATAAGGTTAATGAGTTGGTAAATGATCAAGTTTATATGATTTCTTTGGTGGTGAAAGTATTGATAAATGATTTGATTAATGTGTTAAGCAAATCTGATGAAGGGGTTATTAGATTTGATTACAAAAGTAGAGATATTTTTTAAATGGTTTCAGATCCAAGTTAAGTTTGATTTTGGGTTTAAAGATTCATTTGGTCTTAGTACTGATTTACCCCCCTCCCCTCTCTTAGTACTAACTGGATCCTCATAGGATTAAAAGTTGGATATGCCTCTTTTGGCTCAAACTAGATTACAACTTTCTATTTCTTGGATTCATCTTCTGATTTAGGTTTAGTGAATTTCTTGTCCTCCAAATACTTATTCAGAAATCAAATCCTTCTTATTCAAATTTGATATTCAATTTTATATGTCAAACAAATGACTTAATGATTATCTATTAAAAATTACCTTTAAATATTAAAATCTCTTAAAATTAAATCAAATATATTTTTCTACACAATGTTATATATTTTTCTAATTATCTATGTAAAATCTTCCCTTTAAGATACCAAAATCTTCTCAATTTTTGTAACAAAGAATCCATGACCGTACTTAGAAGTAGAGTGCCCTTAAAAAAGTGGAAGGAAGAAATTACTATGATAAGCTCATTGATCATGAGATGTTTTCTAATGAATTCCAAACGAACACATTATTGAGGTTGAAAAAGATAGAAACCTAGTCAAACATAACAAGACGAAACAAAAATTCATTCCACATGCATGAAATACACAATTCTGTATTGTGTTTTGACTTCTTTTAACAAAAGAATCATGCCCAGCTTAAACTCTTCCATTAACACATTAAAAACAATGTATTGTGAAGAATCTCACAATAGCACCTACATACTGAATAGAAATAAACTTTCTGATTATCAAAATTCAAACTGCAAACATTTAAAGCCATTGACACCACCATTAACAGGTGGCTCAAATTCATTATCAAAATTGGAAGAAATATTAGTCCATAATGCTCACTACTTGGATTGATTATCAAAGTCAATAAAAAGTTATCTTCTCACACATTCAATGATTTTGCCTAATAATACCAAAGGAAACGACATCTTCATTTCTTCTGTCCAATTCATATGAAATAATGGAACTTGACATTTATCTTGTGTAGTAATAAGATAAGATGTGAACACAGGTAATATAGTGCCTGATTTCTTCTTGTATTTATACCACTGCTTACGTAAATGAGTTTGACAGGGGTTGAACCCTTAATATCAATCATTATATAGCTCCCTCATTTGCACTAAAGGTCAAAGAAAGGTGTGATGGTTACACCAATAGTAATATATGCTGAAAGTTTTTGAATTCTAAAGATAGAAGACTGCAAATTTCTTTAGAATTGTAGATTATAAAAAATGGTTGTACAATATAGAATATTTTATGGAGGTGATTAATTTACAAAAGTATGCATATTAAATACATTCATTTTTCGATGTCGAGATGTCTTATTTTGAAGATAACCTTACGTAATACCTGCACATAAAAGCTAGGTAGTTTTAAATTTATGTATTGCATACGATTGAACATTTTCAAACTAAAATCATTTAAGACAAAATAATTCAAATGAAAAGTTAAGTGTAGTACAAGATCAAATGGTAATCATAAACAAACACTCCAACCTATTACATAAATAATAGGCTAAATAGTAAGAAGAAAAAGATGAAAACACGAAGAGAAAACTAAGTTATATAAAATACAATAATAAAATATAAACCTAATATTATTAGTCAGTAATTACAAAAACTATCCCTATATTAAATGAAAGAACTAACTAAGAAATAAAAAGAAAAAGTATGAGAATAAAGAAAAGGAAAAGAAAGGTGATACATATGGATATAATACACGCATAAATATTATAAACTATAGGAGCCAGAAATAAATCTCTGATTACAAAGAGAATTCTTTCTTCTAAGTCAGAGAAGACACGAAGAAACAAAGTGTTAAATAAAACTTGTAGTTAATGAAGAGATTAAGCTAGAAGAATCAAAATAAAGTGGTAAACGATGAATTATTGAAACCAAATCCAAAAAATTAGATTATTTAATGCAAGAATGTAAGAAACTATAAATTAAATTTTAAAAAAGATTTAGTATTTAAAACAGGATGAGGGATGGTGTGTGGAATCCCTACAATAAAATATTCCTCTATACCATGACTAATAATGCATGATTTAATATGTAGCTAACAATAAATAATTAGTTTCCATATAGAATTAAATGGCAACAACTAGTGGATTGGATTGAGGCAAATTTGAGGGGGGATTGATGGTACTGGTTAGGAGAGTTGTTGGTGTGGTCTGGGGGAAACCCTAGTCGCCCCCTTCTCTTTTCTTTATTTTCTCTCTTTGTTCTTGGGTTGTCAGCATTTGTCTCTTGTTTGTGTCAGTATGTGGGGCGCTTGGTCGAGGGTGGGTCAAGGTGGTATGGGGGGAGTGTGGGGCTTCTCTCACCCCTCTCTCTCTTTTCCTTTCTTCTTTCTTGTTGACTTCAACCTTTGGTTGGGGTGTTATTTCCAAAGGTGGGGGTTTTGGTTGGGGGTTGAGTGTTAGTGGTGTGGGTTGTTCTCGTTGGTGGGGGCCTCTTTCTTTTTGCATGGCGTAGGTTATGTCTCCAATTGTGAATATGGCTGGAGCTATGAGGGCCTTTGACCCTACATCTTATTTGCATGCAAAGGATAAGGTACATCATGGGAATCCTTTCTTAGGTGAGGAATCCATGCCTTCGAAGGGCTTATTTGGTCTGAAGAAAATCAATGGATGCTTGGAGAGAAGTTAGAAGTGGCCTGTATTGGTTATTCACCAGATACAGTCTCAGAAGATGGAACATATTAGAGTAATTGTTCTCTGATTTGTAAGTTTACGGGTTTATGACTATCATTGCCAGTTTTGGAGTCCCGGGCTTGTGTGATCTAGAATCTTGAGGGAAAAATGGAGATTTTATTGGTAGCTAATAATTATTTTGTGGTCATTTTTTCTTGCATGGCAGATAGAATTAAAGCCTCATAATAACTCCCCTTTGTCCATTAATTAAATACATTCATTTTATTTAGTTAACTAAGTCATAAATGTCTCCTTATCACTACCTTCTTAAATATAACAACTTTCCTGATTGGTGGAGGAAGTTCTGGAACCATTAGCTGATTCCCAAAATCAATTTCTTCTGGTGGACAACTCTTCATAACAAAATCCTTACACAAGATAATCTCATCAAGAGGGGATTTCAACTCCCTAATAGATGTATAATGTGCAAAATGGAGGAAGAGAGCACCCTTCACTTTCTTCTTCAATGTAATTTTGCTAGAATCCTTTGGGGGATGGTATTCCAAAGATCAAATCTTTATTGGACTATGAATGAGGATTTGGTACACTTGATCACAGAGTGGAAGGGGTCAACATTTAACCCCCTTATTAATCATCTATGGAGGAAAATTCCACCCCATCTAGGATGGATTATTTGGAAAGAAAGAAACAATAGGATCTTCTATGGTGTGGAGAACCTTTGTGATGTGGATTTTAGGTCCTTCCTCAAGCTTTAGTTAGAGAATCTCTTAGTTATTCATGTTGAGCCCTCTCTTAATCCCCCTACTCATTTGGACGTTGAAGTGGCCTTGCACTAGGACTTCCCCACTCCTATGCTACCTTTGATAATACTAAGTGAATGATGAGGATGAACACCAAATGGAAGCCACCTAGACATGGCTAGTGCAATTGAACTTTGATGATTCTTCTAGACACTCCCAAGGTGTGGTTGTTGCTAGGGGTGTCCTAAGATCACATTTTGGTGAATTGGTAGCTTCCTACTCTAGCAATCTGAATGGATGCACTAGCAATAAAGTTGAGGGTATGGCCTTAGCTTGGGGTCTCAGGATAGCCCTTTCTATTAGAGTGAGAGACATCACTATTGAAGGTGACCTCAAACTCATTATTGATGCTGTCAAAGGGTTGAATAGAATCAATGGGGCTATTGATGGCCCAATTAGAGACATCCATAGGTTAATTCTGGGTTTTGACTCCTTTGAGATTAGTCATGTTTACAGGGAGGGAAACAAGGTGGAAGATGTTTTAGTTGTGCTTGGTCTTCAAATTGACGACTTCAGATGTTGGAGGAGGGTGGACTCCCTCCCAAATAATATTCTACTACTCTTGGATGGAGAGTGTCTTAACCAAATTTCCCATGGGTAGTATTCTTTGTATCATAGTTCACCTTCTTCACTCCTGTCATTTTTATTGGAGAAGGTGGGAGCTTTTGAAATTGAATTGGCCCAACCTGGCACTGATAGGCATCAATAGAATTATGACGTGGGTTACTAGGTGCAATGATGATTGTGGTGGCCAGTTCATCACCATGATGTGGTAATGTTATTGCTTTCTCTTTCTAATGAGTCACTTTGGCTGTATAGTAGATCATGTGACCTCTTTGGAAGATTGTGCTTTGATTAATTGGATTGGGTGTTATTAGACACATGGGTACATGGGTAATGATGAAATTTTAATCCCCCAAAAAGGAAAGATGACAAATTTAAATTTTGATATCCTATCTTAAGGTAAGAGTTACCTTTTGCACAGGCCACATAATTCAAAGGTAAGGAGAAGTAATTGTACCTTTGCTAGGTTCACACACTTTTTTAGAATGTCGGTGTAGTGCCCCTCCCCGATTTACTTTTCTTTTTGTGCATCAATAGACTATATTGCTATAGCTTAGACTACCTTGTGATTCTTTTGATAGTTTTTTATGGATTTATTTATGATTTGGATGCTTCATTGTTGATGATAGGCATATTATATTTGTAGTCAACATTATAGTTTCATATAGATGATGATGATATTATGGGTTATTATATGGATTATTATGATGGTAGACTCTTATATGTACTCATTTTATATGCATGGTTTATATTTGGATGCGGTGACTTGATGATATCTTATGATCTACTAATGCTATTTGATGATTATATTGGATGAGTTGATTCTATGATTGTTGTGACTACTTACTATTGTATCTGTGATAGAGATGTATCATATCACTCATTGCGAGCATGATATGATGTTACGATTCTCTTCACTTGTTTGCCTATTTTATGATATACATTATTGTATATGTTGTCGTACATGTTTTGGTGATGACAAGTTTGTAGGTACCAGACATAGACTCCTCCTGGCTTCACACATCTGAACATGTCTTCATCCAATTGCAAGTTGATTGGAGGTGACATGAAAATCCATTCTACACTCTAGGTTTAAGTTGATTACCCTTGTCAATTTAGTGTCTTGGTGTGAGTTGTTGTTTAGCGTTAGTGGTCTCTTGAGTTATCCTATGTTGGGTTGTTTTGAAGTATTATGATTATTGATTAATTAAATTATTAATTAATTAATTGATTTATATAATTTAATAATGTTAAATTAATTTAATGGATTTACATAGTTTATAATAATAAATTAAATAAATAATTGATATTAATATTTAATATTAATAAGAGATTAATATTTAATATTAATAAGAGATTAATATTGGGATTTATATTTAATAAGTGATTTTATATCATTGATTTAATGATTATTGGATATTTATTATTTAATGATTTGGGTATTTATTTATATACCTTTGGTTATTTTATTAATGGGCTTGTATATTCAATTGTTCCCATGGTTTAATTTATCATTGGTTGTTTATATTACTATTTCCCTTTTTATCTTATTGGGTTAATTAAATATTATATTCTTTATCTACCCTATTTTACCATTGACAGTGAGCTTGGTAAGTTTAAATAATATAATTTTTTATAATTGTTTTGCCTCGATTTATAGTATGGTAAATATGAAATATATTTTATCTATTGTTTTATGATTGACCAACATGTTTCTAAGGTTTTGGCTTAATTTTCTGTTTATTGGCTTTTTTGTGCTTTTGCCCGAGTTGTCTTCTGGAAAGAATTTGCACTTTTGAAGATTGGATTTTGGTTTTGTTGAAGCTTGGTTGTAATTTTGCTATGTTACTCTTCATGAGGATTCTTAGACCTTTTCATCATTTTCCAGGTCGGAGACCTTACTCTTTTGCTTTTTTAATTCTGAAGGACTATTTGCTTCATGACTGTGAAGGGTTGTTTGTAGGGATGGGAGATGTGATAACATTGTGAATTATTTATATAGTTTTAAAATGAATATACATTACTGAGAATTATTGTTTATAATGGTTCTAAGTTTTGGTGTTTCCATGAAAAGCATTGGTTTCTTTTCTGGGCAATGCCATGTTCAATTTTTTGATCTCTGAAATTGAGTTTGTCTTCAGTGGAGTTCCTTTTATTATTTCTTGTTGACAAGAGAGTCCATCTCTATGTATATTTGGTTTCACAGTGTTTGTTGAATCAAGGTCATGTCGTGATTATGCTTGGATTGATTTGGTTGCTTAGTCCTTTGGGTCATAGATTTTATTGTATTTTTGACTTATTTTTGGCATCATTAATGGACTTATTTATCTTCTGAGCTTGATCGCATTTTTTCTATTTTCATTTTCTAATTTTTCGTCTTAAATGCACTAGAACTCTATTTGTATATGCTAAAACATGTGCACGCTAATATTTCATGTGTATGCGCTATTGTTTAGGATAAATGCGTTGTTCTTTTATCTATATGGGTCATTCTGGGTAGTGTATGTGCCGAACTAGGCTTCGTATGTGTTGAATGTTGGAAGCGTTGTTTCTTGTGTCTATGTGCTATTCTATTTGTGTATATGTGCCATTTTTCTACATATATGTGTTGAAATACTTGTCAAAAGTGCTACAGAGTCTATCATATGTGCTAAAATTATTGACATATTTTCTACTTTGATGTATTTGATTTCTGAGTCACTTCTGATGTTTTTATGTCTCTATTTTTGATATTTTTGTCTATCCAGAGGTAAGGTCTATGTATTCTGAGTGTCTTGAGGTGATCCAGGACTAGGTTACTGATTATGAAAGATGTTCTATGCCTTGTTGTGATATTGGGGGCTCACTGGATTATATCTGGTAATATGGATAAAGACTGTTATATGGTTGTATGATGTGGCAATGGTATTTATTTACATACATTATTGCTTATCTTGTTTTGGAGACCTTGGTTAGTCGAGTTATGCTTTGAGAGCCCATGTTCTTGTTATGAATGTTTACCCTAAGGCCTAGGGCATGGTTAGGGAGAGTGGGATTCCATGAGTCTACCAAGGTCATGAGAAATATACTGCTAGGATTCTTGAGTTATGGAGCTAGAGTCTAGACCATTTGGATAGCTCATTGGAGGTTAATTGTATTAATTAAGTGATAAAATAATAAATAATCTTAGGTGGGTTGGGTAGTAGTAACTCATCTAAGTAAGATAAGAAATGTATTGTAGTGTCCAATCTCATGGCTTAGAGCCTGGAGTGAGGTGGAAGATCTGGTAACCAGATAAACCAAACTCCCTTGATTTCCTCAAAGGTTGAGATGGTTCTGGATGTGTATCATCGATCCCAAGTTGAGTTCTAGGATATTCTTATTGGTGATAGCATGTGATGACACTCTTCCCTACATGTTGGTCCTAGTTCCTTATGCTTTTTATCGTGGTGCCTTTGGATGTCTTGTATGGTGGATTATGTCATGTTTTTTGATCTTGGAGTTATTTATCTCTCGGGTAGTTAGGTGTCATCCTAGATCTAGAGTGTGAGTGAGATCTTGTGTCATCTCCTAGCACAGGGAGTGGTTGCTTATGGTTCCACATAGTCGGGTGGTTTGATGTCTTCTTCCATTGGGATGTTCTTCATTGGATGCTCTTGTGTGGATATGGATCTCTTATCTCTTCAGCTATGGATGGTTCTTGTAGAAAATTATTATAATATGATTCATTTGGAATTTAAGTTAGTAGGACCTAGGAGATGGTTGTAATTGAGGAAGGCAAACTATGTAATTAATGTTATGAGAACTTGTATTCATTATTGTACTTCTTATGTATCTTGGATAGTGATTCATTAATGGAAATAATGGAATTGGCTCTATGGTTATGCATTTAGTGTTGTATATATTTCTAATGTGACTTAAGAAATGGAGTAGAACATAGAAGACAATCATATAATAGAAAATGGATAGTGTCAATGAATGGTATATGGGTATTAGGAACATCTGGTATTGGTGCATTAAAATGAATCTTAGGGGGTTTATGGGATTTGCATTATTAATGATAGGATTCATGAAAAATTAGATGTTAGTAAGATAGTGTGGATTGGACTATGAGAGTAATTATGATATCATGTCTATGATGAGATGTTCTTGGTAAGGTTATGTTATATGCTTGAATTAGGTAATGGCATTAAGATACCCTAGGGAATGTTATTGATGTATTGCGTTTATTTCCGCTTGTGTTATGTGCTCTTGTGATTATGTTCATGACAATTAATCATTTATCTTGTTAATGAATGTTAAATGCACTTGAGGAGTTAGTTGTTAATGTTGCATTAGTAGATGTTTAAAAAAATACATCCCTATTTGCATGTTAGATGGTTGTATTTATCTAGGGTATTTTGGCAGGCATTACATTGTCAGTGTTCTTTTTTGGTTATCTTTGTTGAAAAAAGGTTCATGTCTCTAGTTTTTTGTGGTGCCTATGCTGATACTCTCTATGAGTCCATTATGAGTGGTGATAGAGTGCGCTATGAGCCAGATAGGCTAGATGAATTTAAAAATGACCCCCTTGTCTGGCATTTCTATATGGAGGGAGGGGTGGTAGAATACTTAGATAACTTGAAAGGGTTTGATGAGCAGCTTTTGGTCCGATTCGCCACATCATGGACCAACAAAAGGGTTGTTTTAGGGGGGATTTTGTTTGAAGCCTTTGAGGAGGTTATTTCCCAAGCCACGAACCTTTCCTTGGAAGGTAGAAGATGGAAGAGGACCATTTGCCTCAATAAATTCTTTAAGGGGAAGGAAGCCCTTGTTAAGTTGTAGGATGACTTTGCTAGGGAAGAATTATCATACCCGTGGAACCAGGTATGTATAATGGTTATGAGATAATTTACCCTTGAGGGTTGCCATAGTTTTTTATTACTATCATATGCCTTTGCTAAATCATTTTAGGAATAATGATACTAGTTTCCTTCCCTTTGATCTGCTCTACTCTCTTAAAAGCTCCATCAAGGAAGCTTTGGACCCAAAATATGATGATAAAAGGCATATCCCTCTCCACGAGGGCCTAAATTATAAAATTTACTCCCACCATTTGGCCTTATTCCCCACCAAGAAATATTATGATTTTTGAAACCCCTCTCCATGCTCCCACCCTCCAGCTACCTATGTAGGCGGGCTTGCCTCCCTTAGAATTTTTCATCTCTCGGGTGAAGCCTTTTCCTCTCCACCCATTTCTTCCTCCTTTGTGACTATCACTGAACTTGGCCCTCCCACATTTTCCTCACTTGCTTCTAGCACTCTCAAAGACCAAAAACCCACGTGTTCCAAGGGCAAGAGAAAAACCTCAAGTAAAAGGAAGCAAATTGGCATTGAAAATTTGAGCTTTGAAGAGAATGAGAAAGAGGACCCTAATGTTGAGATTGAAGGGAGGAGGAGATCACATAGGCTTTATTACCCTGATGCAGGTGGTGAGAAAGAAGAAAAAGAAATTGCTATTGAGCCTAAAGAGGACATTGAGGAGGGCGATGGTAGGAATACGAATTTTGAGAAGACTGATGAGGAGGACATGAGGATTGGGGATGCTCGAGTTAGTGATGACACAAGGATTTTGGCTGCTAGCCCTCCTTTGGAATCTTAGGAAACATAGGTGGAGAAGGTGGACCCTGCAGAAGAGCTAGAGAAGGTGGACCCTATCGAAGAGCTAGAAAAGGTGGACCTTATAGATGAGTTGGAGAAGGTGGACCTTTCTGAGGTGTTGGGATTGAATATTGGGGATGAGGTGGACTATGAGAGGGAAGGGGACATATTGGTTAGCACGGTGAAGGGAGAATACATGGGGGAGAAAGGAATTTGAAAGAAGAAAGGAGTGAGGAAAGAGGAAAATTGGACCTATCAAACTGCCGAGGACGTGCAACAAACCTTAAAGGTAGATGAAGATGCTGAGATAAGTGGCCAATCAATGAATGGTGAGCTATAGGCCTTGAAATTGGAAGTACAAGAGTTGAGAAACAAGCTAGAGAGCCAAGTGGTGAATGTCGAATCACAATCCCTAAAGATGAAGATAAGGAAAATGAAGATAAAATGGGATGCTCGTGACAAGCAATTGACAAACATAAACAAGTTTTGCATAAGGATTATGTGTAGTTTGGAAACCACCCTTTGTTTGTTGTAGGATAATGCCCTGGGAGAGGAGGACAAAGAAAAGGAATCATGCAAGAAGCTTCTCAAGTTTCTCATCGAAGAATGGGACAATATCCTCAAACAGGCAAGGTTATGAAAGTTTGGTCTCTAGGTCTAGGTATTTCATTTCATGGCTACAATGAACTTATAGGGTTTTATCACCTATTCATGTGTATTCATTTCTATTACTCTATTTAGACTTTCTATTTTTGTTTTTGGTTAGCTTTTTGTTGCGATTGTGTTGTTGATGATGAACACTTTCAGGCTGTGTTAAGGGACAACACCCTTGTTATCGCTTCTTTTAATATAAAAAACTAAGTCATAAATGAGAATAATAAATTAATAAATTGTATTTATTGTAGTGTTGAAAATTGCATACCCCATTGCAATTTCACCTACGCTTTTGCGATTGCTTTAGTGTCCATTCCCCTAGCATTTGGGTTGGCTCATTTAAGTCCTTGCATCAACCTTTTTCCTCTCAGGATGCTCGTGATACCTTTCAACAACTATCCTTCAGCTTCAATTTCATGTTAGTTGCATGTTTCTCTTCCCCCTTATCATTTTTTAGTATGATTCATTTGGTCAATAACACGTCACGTGTTAGTATCATGACATCTTAACATTCAAATATCAGTTATGAGCAAGCCTTTCCACTTGTAACCTATCTTGGTCGGTGGAAATGGCTCGATAGCCTTCTTTTCCCTCCTCTTCTCTCATTTTAAATCCATCTTTTCTCTTCTTTCAGGTTCTCTATATTATATCTTCTTTCGGGTCTCTAGCTTCTCCAAACAATTTCTCTTGGCTCTTGGCTCTCTTCTTTATTCAACCTCTCTTGGCTCTTTCTATAGGATCCTTTAGATTTCTACAACACTCTCAAGCTCTGACAATAATCTTTTGCAACTCTCTTGGCTTTCTCAAGCCTCTTTGGTAATATCTTTCTATCATTCTATCCATCTTGTCTTTGACCATCTTGGGATTTATCACATCCCCTATCTATTTTATCATTTCTATCTATTTATCTTTTTATTTACCTATCTATCTCTCTGGCTTGCCTATGGAGATGGAAACACAAAAAGGAGGGTCTAACTGAGGCAGACTCCAAAACACAACCCCCAACATTTTCCTTCTTGCTTGTGTGTAGGTTTATAATCATAAGAAGGAGATCACTTAGCAGGAGGCTTCCATCGTGGACCAGTTGTGAGATTGCTTCTTTTCCCTCTTCTCAAGTCATTCTAATATTTATCATTGTGTTATTATCTTATCTTATTGTTTTCCCACGTTTATTTAATATTATAATTGTATTTGTTGTATACACCTAAAAATGGTCTGAAGATAGTTAATTAAATACATCAGTTATTTGATTAATTCCCCTTCCAAATTAATTGAATTCACAAGCAATTTAATTAATTTCTCTATTCATCTACTAGTAAATAAATCGATTTATTTATATAGTTCATCTCACATCCCCCTTTGATTAATTAATGTCTCTCCATATTAATCAATTCTTCTAATCCCTAATTAAGATTAACAAACTCAACTTTGTTGAGATTAATTACCATTTTCCAATTATTTGAATTTCTAAATTCAAATGAGCACATGGCTCCTAACTTTAACCACCTAACCTAACCATCCCCTAACCTAACCCATTCAATCTAATCTTGGGTCTAACTAAACCTATTTTATCTTGCACATCCTAACCTCCTTATCCTAACCTCCCATGGTGTGGATATTCTCTCCTTGAGACACATGGCACTTTTGCCACATGTCTCCTCCCTTGGACACTTGCCCTCTCATGAGCAAGGCTCCTTGACACTTGTCACCATAGAGATGACAAGTGTCCCTTCCTCCAACCTCTTCTCCAACTTCCTCAATCTTGTCCCTTGATATCTTCAGATCAAATCTGGACCATCGATTCCTGGAACCTCAGCTTTGGCCTTGGAATTCCTATAAATACCCCTCATTTTGGAGCAATATGGATCCCATCTCATATCAGTTTAGGCATCAGTACTATAGGCAATTTGCATTTCAATTATCTAGTAATTAGATTTGGAATTGATCATAGCATGTTAATCTAGTTTCTTACATCATGTATTTCATATCATCTCCATAATCAATCATGATCAAATAGCTACTCAACTCTTGAGTTGCCACTTTGGAGGTCATTGCTCCGCTGAGAGCCCATCAATCCAACACCTTCAAGGTCCTCAAGAATAGAGGAAAATGGGACATTTAAAGGAAGGCTTATGGTTTGTATTTATGATTTAGTTTTCAATTAAGCTTTTCAATTACATCTTATTGTCTCATTATATGTGTATGCCTATCATATACCACATTTTTAGCATCATATATGTTACCCCCTTACGATTTCTGTGTTTTGTCAATACTGGACAACAATGTGCCACGTTGGTGTCTTGACTCCGTGCACTTGTCCTGAGGATAGATACTTAATAGAGTCATCTGGGAGTCTCATTCACAGTCTATTAGCTTAGCTTTTCATTTTTATCCCCAGGCTCATCCTTAGCGCCATTTTGAGTGAGGTAACGGTGGATCGATTTGTCCTTTAAGATTCATCATCTTGGAGGTGACAAATCTCCTCCTCTACATTTTGGTGAAATCGATGTGAATGCCTAATGTCGGATCTCTTTCTCTTATAGTTTGATTCTTTTGATAAAGCATTCTCTAAGAATGACTTCAACATGTTGGATGAAGTTATAGATGACTTCTTAGAATCACCTTTCTCCAAAAGAGATGTAAAGAGAGAGTCATCCTCTATGACATCCTCATTTAAAGATGAAAAGTACGTGAATGTTATTGTTCTCTTTGTGGCTCGATAAAGGCTGAAAAGACCTTACGTTCACGTGAATGCGACAAGTCCTTCTCCTAAGAAAGTTAAGTCCATTAATGGAAAAAAATTTAGAGGATAAAGTTCCAATTTATATACTAGATTTATGCAATCCAAGCAATCATCTTATAATGCCATTGCTCACATGTATAATACTTGAAGGAATAAAAAAAATCATGATCAACCACAAGTTTCTTTACCACCTTCCCAACCAAATCTTCCCAAGGCACCTTCACTAATAGATAAGAAAACTAGTGATTACGATCTTATTGAGCACCTAAAGATTACTCCTGCTAAGATCTCACTATGGGATTTACTCCAAACTTCTCCGATGTATCAAGGTATGTTGTAGGAAGCCTTTCAAAATATCTTGCTACCTTCTTCTACAAGACTAATGGATGCAAATGCACTGATAGATCAATATCTGTGTGGACTCACTGAATATTACTTTCTATCCTCATGAACTTCCACCTCCATAAGTGAGAAGTTTGGTAGATCCTTTAATGATAGTTGTTCATGTGAATGGTGTTGATATTAGAAGAACACTTGTTGAAATAGGCTATGCACTTAATTTTTGTTGCAAGGATTTGCTACCAAAAATCAAGGCGGATCCAAACTCTTTGGCAACCTCTTCCTTGTTTATCCGAGGGTTTTATAACAGTGGAAATACCTCATTAGGGATCGTCATATTGTCCCAGAAGGTTGGGCCCATTACCATCCCAACCCTTGTGCATGTGATACCAGGTCCCCTATCCTATAATATCCTTTTGGGTAGACCATGGCTTCATGCCTTGGGAGTAGTGTCATCTACGCTTCATATTTTTATGAAGTTTGTACCAAACAATCAGGTAGTTACAATTGGAGTTGATCTTGAATCTATTCACCTATGTCAAATTGCAGTAGTTGGTCATGCCTCAGATACACCTACCTTTCAAAACTATATTTCATCTTTATCTTCTAATATGCTGACAACTATTCACATGGACCCTCCTAAAGAGGAAACCCATGAGAAGGTTGTCCCTAAATAAGATCCCCCTAAAGTAGAAATTCCTAATTCCACTCCTTCTTCTCAATCAAATGCATTCCTTGGTGATGATTGGGATTCATTAGACTTTACAATCTCCTTCATTGGAGAATACAAAGTTGACCCTATCCACCTTAACTTTCCAAAAGTGTCATTCACACCTGCTATTGAAGATGATTATTCTTCTGTATCACAAGATCATGTGAACACCACTAGCCAGACCATTAAAGGTGATCCTCCCCCTTTAGAGGAGTTACAATCAAATTATGGTCTAGGATTCAATATTTCTTCCAATTGTGGATACAAAGGATATGGTCTTGGGTGCATGGGTCAAGCAGTTAAGGTCCCTTTGTTATCAAAATTACACTCTTTTATAGTGGGTTTAGGTTACAAATCTTCTCCTTTATCTTTATCCCCTTGATTCTCTAATGTTCCTATGTCTTCTTCTTCTTGTGAGAAGTCAAAATATTCTTCCCAAGAGAAATGGTTGCTTCTTGCTCCTTATCATTTATCTAATCAAGAGCTTATTTTGTTGTGGCTTCTTAAAGCCTGCTTGATTTCTCTTCCTCCTCCTACACATAATAAGTTTCCTAAAAATGATTCTTTTTGTGCATACCATCAAGTGCTTGGCCATTCCACTAGTGAATGTAAGGCCTTGAATGACAAGATTCAACAACTTCATCAATCAGGTGTCATTGATCTTTCATTTATTGATATGCCTCCTTGTTATTCTTTTCATAGAAAGTGACATTGAGGTGTATCTCTATCTTGTTCTTTATCATATTTCAACCTTCTTTGAATTCTTATCATGTCTCTATCTCTCACCCATCATGGTGACTATCTATCTCTCGCCTATTGTGGTGACTATCATTTTATTTCTTTTTCATATTTGCCTAGGTGGGGGCCAAACCACTCGCTCTTTTTCTTTATATCATGTTTTTCCTAGGTAGGGGCCAAACCACTTGATCCTTTTCTTTATCATTTTCTTTGCCTAGATAGGGGCCAAACCATCATTAGGACTCAGCGACAACTAAGAGGGGGGGGGGTGAATTAGTTGACTAATAATTTCAACCCAAATATAACTTAACCTAACTTAGTGCATGATGAATACTAAGATGGGGGGGGTGAATTAGTATACCAAAAATTACTAAACTCATATACTTAAACAGTTTAGCAATAAACCGGTATAATAGTTTTACTAACAAACCTATTAACACAAATGCAAACCAAACAACAAATAAGGCATTCACCCACAGAAGCACAATCAACATAACACAAGAGATTTTGACATGGAAACCCAAATGGGAAAAACCACGGTGAGATGAAACTCACAAGTAACTATCTGCAGAATAGTAACTAGACCGGTTAAGGTCATACAATGTTCTTTACCAAAACAGATCCTGTTAGGAATCACAATCTCTGTTAGGAGATAAGTCTGATTAAAGACTACCTTGTGAGAGGATTTCAGATCCATAGTTGTGAACCACCTTTTTAGAGGATTTACAAAGGCTTTGCCAGGCCTACCCAGTTAAGGGTTTCAGACTTGTTGAAGATGTTAGTAATCAACAAGTGAGTGATATAAATACTAGCATAGTATGCTTGGTTAGATCCTTGATAGCTCATTGTTAATGCATTTCAGCATTACTTCAGTCTTCAAAATCTTCACACTCTGTTTCTTCACACAGACCTAATCTTCTTCTGTGATCGCACATGCAAAAACCTCTTCAACTGCCTAAAACCCTATTGACTTCTAAAACCCTAGACATGATGTCCTTATAAAGGAATCCGATTTCATGTCGGTCCAATAGGATTACATTGCAAGTTCCTAGGTTCAGTGCATCTGGACACATTTGGTAACATGACACAGAATCACCGCCAAAGTGTCGGTGGATGATAACTCATCACAAAAATAATACCGGTTGGTAACTCATCATAGAGTAATACCAGTTCATACATTTTCTTATTACCGGTTCACATATTTTACCGATTACCGGTTCACACATTTTACCAATTACCGGTTTGTCAAAATAAATACTGAGAAAAATGATAACAACCGCTTTGGGATCCTCAAACCGCTTGAGGTCTTCATACCACTTGGGTCTTCATACCGGTTGGGTCTTCATACCGCTTGAGATTGGTAAACACTTTCTGCAAAACACCGATAGTCTACAGACTATAATACATAGTACCGGTTGGAACAAATACCGGTTGAGCATAGCTCATACATACAAAAAGTGATCTCAAAGCAAGTGTGTGTCCATCAATGACAATCACAACATCATCATCAAAAATTCCAACAATTGAGTGATCATCATCAAAAATACCAAACCACTCACTCTTTTTCTTTATATCATGTTTTTCCTAGGTGGGGGCCAAACCACTTGATCCTTTTCTTTATCATTTTCTTTTCCTAGATGGGGGCCAAACCATTGTTAGGACTCAAAGGCAACTAGGAGGGTGGGGGGGGATGAATCAGTTGACTAATAATTTCAACCCAAATATAACTTAACCCAACTTAGTGCATAATACCGATAAACCAAACTTAATGTCAGTAGAGAGTTTAGCAGTTAATAACAATACTGGTAAAGTTTAATGCATGAAACAAAAGACAAATAACATCCACAAAACATAACACAATTATTTATACGTGGAAACCCTATAAGGGGAAAAACCATGGTGGGAAAACTTACCCACAATTAGATGATACTACTGTAGATAGCATGTGTGTACAAATGGGGTCTGCACATGCAGAAAGGCCAACTGCCTAGAGCTCACTGCTCAATCACAAAATGAGAGTCACATTGACTACAATTGGATGGTTAAATCCAATGATAATGTACTGATCAAAATAGCATCTTCATATTCTAGATTTAGTACCAGTTAAGCTCTGATTGCCTTCTCCAAACCTTCCTTGAATCTTCAAATGATGTCTATGTGTATAGCTCTTCTTATATTCACATATACCTTATTACAATCCTTTTTCACCTTCTCTCCATAATCTCACAAATGAGATCTTACATATATACCAAAACCTAAGACCAAATGTGTAGGTCGGCTCACTAAGAATATTACAATTAAATCAATTACAAATGAATCAATATGTGATGCATGATGTCGGCTCAATGCATTTACAATAATAACCAATCAATAAAACATCTCCATAACATATCATGCTGATCTAGAATAGATAATGATTGCCGGTCCATAACCTAGACCTATTTGCCGGTAACAACAAATATGCAAATTTGATTCTACCAATAATCAAATCACCAAAACCAAGTGTCCAAACAATGTATTCGACATAACCAAGTAATCTCTAGATGAAAAAAAAATCATCCTCAGTGTCGGTGAACAATATAACCTGTCAGTGAACTAGCTACCGGTGACTGTGCATAAGTCACTGAACATGCCGATGAGCATAACCAAATATCTCCACAAGGATAAGTGTTGAAAAGTGTTGACATCAATGACAATACCAATGAAACACATCCATAATACCAACAATCTCCCCCTTTGGCATTGATGGCAACACAAGATAGAAAAACCATCTAAGTGCCAAAGTAGAAATGCCAAAAACCAAAAACCAACAATCTCCCAAAGAGATCATTAACCAGAAATCAAAATACAAATACAGAGAGTAACAATCTCTCCCCCAATGAATAATCTCTTCCCAAAAGATAATGTGTTTTTCCATAGATATCTCTCCCCCTTTAACATCAAATGCCAAAGCAATATAAAACCAAATACAATCAGTTCATAGAACTTATTACAAATACCAATTGCTATAACCAAATTTATTCAATCTACTCCCCCTGAGAAGTAGCTCTCCTTCCTCAAAGCCAAAAAAAAGTGTTCTCTGTTAATTCTGTCAATCTGATGCCATGCTCCAACTATCTAAGTTTCTGCCGGTGAGGGTATAACTCCAAGCTGCTCTCTTAGATATTCAAAAGTTTCTTTAAGTAGAGGTTTAGTAAAGATATCTATAATATGCTCTTTAGTATTCACATAAACCAATTTTACTTCTTTTGCTTCAACATTCTCTTTCAGAAAATTGAATTTGATAGAAATGTGTTTAGTTTTAGAGTGAAATATCAGATTCTTAGATATATCAATTGCTGCCATATTATCACAGTAAATGATTATAGGTTCTTTGCATTTTACCTTTATGTCTTTCAACATTTGTTTAATCCATAATACCTATGTACAATTAGTTGTTGCTGCAACATATTCTGATTCTACTATTGATAGTGATGTACAACTTTGTTTCTTGCTCAACCATGAAATTAGTCTATTGCCAAGAAAAAATGCTCCGCCGGTGGTTCTTTTTTTGTCATCTACATCTCCTGCCCAATTTGCATCTGTGTATGCACATAAATCAAAATTTTCATCTTTAGGATATACCATAAACCAAGATTTGTTGTGCCTTGTAGGTTCCAGAAAAACCTTTTTATTGTTGATTCATGATTTTCCTTAGGATTACTCTGCAATCTTGAAATAATACATGATGCATTCATAATATCAGGTCTTGTTTGTGTCAAATACAGTAAACCTTCTATCATAGACTTGTATCTTGTCAGATTAATAGGTGTTGATTCATCCTTCAATGATAGTTTATCAGTTGTAGTCATAGGTGTGCTTATCGGTTTAGAGTTTTCCATGCCAAATTTCTTAAGTAATTCCTTCAAGTACTTTGATTGATTTATGAATATACCTTTATCAGTCTGTGAAATCTACAATCCTAAAAACAATTTTATCTCTCCAATCATAGACATTTCAAATTCTTCCTGCATCTTATTACAAAAGTCTTTACACAATCCATCTTCTCCTCCAAAAATGATATCATCAACAAAAACTTTAATAACCATGATGCCATCATTAGTCACTTTGTAGTATAAGTTGCTGTCAGCATTACCTTTAGTGTAACCAAGATTCAAAAGATATTTGTCCAATCTAGCATACCAAGCTCTAGGAGCTTGCTTCAATCCATATAAAGCTTTCCTTAACCTGCAAACCATATCTTTTTCATCTGTCAAAGAAAATCCATCACGTTGTTCAATGTAAACTTCCTCTTCAAGATCAAGATTTAGAAATGCACATTTAACATCCATTTGATATACTTTGTAGTTCTTGTGTGCTGCAAAAGCTAAGAATAATCTAACTGCCTCAATTCCAGCTACTGGTGCAAAGGTTTCATTGTAATCAATTCCTTCTTTCTGGGAAAAAGCGAGACTAGGTTAACATGCCCTAATCCTACCTTTTGACACACATTACGAAATACGAAAGAGCCTAGAGATATCGCACAATTGGCTACTTCTTTTGGTGAAAGAGAGAGCCATGGGATATCTATTAGGATTTCTATTCCCTTGTTGAAATTGAAAGCTAAAATGATACAAGTTCAAACCCTAATCCCAAAATGCAAGTATGAACTAATAACAAGATTGCAGAATTGAGATTAAACAATGAACAGCTGTAAATACAAGGATGAAATAAGAATGCAGATGTGTACCCAGAGTCAGAATCGGACTGAAAATGTTCGGGACGGGAGCGCGGGTGCCACTGTCCTGAAAACTGCACCGGAAACCACTGTTCTGCACTCTGAAACACTGTCGGGAAGCTGTCTGTAAGCTGTCTGTTCGGAGGACCAGGGCACCCAGCGCCTCTGTCCCAGGGACCAGGGTGCCCAGCACCCCTGTCCTGGCAGTACCAGGGTGCCCAGCGCCCCTGTCCCAGTCTTCTGCTCTGCAACTTGACACAGAGTGCTGTCTCGACCTTCTCTCTTCGGATCTATATCCCGCGGCGTCGTCCGAATCCCGAAACCTGCAATGATATCTGAAAAAGGGTGTATGGGCGGCTATATAGGGTTTTGCCTTAGTCAAACCCCTGCTTTGGTGATTTCCACCTCCACGAATAGCCAAGTTGTTTTGTAAAATGTATGTGCAGACCTAGTGTGTGTGCAAGGTCCTAAAATGCAAGAAAGCAAACTAGAGCAACCTAGAAAGTAAACCCTAATTGCTTGCAAATGATAATGTAAATGCTCTAAATCAAGATGCAATGTGATCTAAAGCATGAATAAATGACGTATTGAAGCTTATGCAAAGACATGAAAACAACATGAAATCATACCCAACCCTCAAGGAAGGAGTACAAGCCAATCTTCAGTCGGTAATCTCCTATTGTTCTTCAATGTCTTCCAAGCCCTAAGTGGATGAATGAATTTGATAGATGCTTGATAGAATGATGTTTAATGTTGTTGAAGTCTTCCAAGATCTGCTCTTTCGCTGCATATGAAGTTCCTAAAAACCAAAATCGGATCCCTTCAAATGAAGAAAGAGAGCTCTTATGTAGGAAACCCTAGATCGTAAATTCGTATTTTGGCCGACCTAGAGATTGAATATCCTGCCAATTTCTTGGGGTTAAGCTTTATTTTATGATTGGATCGTGCTCCTTAAATTTCGAGAAAAATGTCCGGGACCATGTGCACTCCGGGCGCCACGGTCCTGACAACTTTTCACCAAATTTTCAGGGCTGTCAGATATGATGATTTTAGAGAGAATCCCGAAGTTACAGGTGATTTCGAGATGTTTTGACCCTGAAACAAAGCCCCCAAGTTTGAAATAGGACTTAATTAGGGTTTTTGATTGAGTGATGTATTGGAGGAATAAAATGCGAAGGGCGCGCTTTAGTGAAAGGGCCCAACTTTATGATGTAGAGAATGATGAAATAGGACCTTAGACCTAATTAATTTGATTAATTAAGTGCTAAAGGAGAAATGCAATGCAGAATGTAAAATGCACTAAGGCGGGTGCTAAACTAGGTGTGAAATTGTACCACCCTAGCGAGTGCGTACAATTTACGACGCTACACTTACCATCTTCATTAAGTTTATTTCTGAATACCCATTTAGTTCCAATTACATTTTTGTTTTTAGGCCAGGGAACCAGTGTCCATGTGTTATTATTTTCAATTTGTTCCAATTGATCTTCCATAGCCTTAATCTAATGTTTATCTTCACATGCCTCATTAATAGTTTCTAGTTCAATTTAAGAAATTAGACATACCTCTTCATTTGCGAGTCTTCCTCTAGTCATAACTCCTTGATACTTATTCCCTATTATCTGATTTTCAGAGTGATTCAATCTTATATACCTGGGTGTATTCACTTGCTGTCGTTCTTCAGTCATTGTGGAATTCTCAGATGATGCCGGTGTGTCTGGATCAACATTCTGTACTAGTGTACTCATTGTAGGTTCATTTGTGATTATCTCAACTGTCGGTTCAGAGTCTATAGACCTTTTAAATTGTTCATCAATCTTCACATTTGCACTTCAATGATTTTCTACAATCTCTTCTTAAAACATCTATATGCCTTTCTCTTAGATGAATAACCAATAAATATTCCTTCATCACTTCTAGGATCAAATTTGCCAATATAATCATCTCTCCTAATATAACATTTTCTTCCAAATATTCTGAAATATTTAAGAGTAGGAGTATTACCAAACCATATTTCATGAGGGGTCTTAACGGTTTCACCTTTTATGTGAACTCTGTTGAATGTATAAACGGTTGTATTGACTGCTTCTCTCTAATACACGAGGTAGGTTTGCTTCTGATATCATGCTTCTAGCTACATCCAAAATAGTTCCGTTCTTTCTTTCCACAACTCCATTTTGCTGGGGTGTCCGAGGTGCTGATAATTGTTTTATAGATTTCATTCACTTCACAGAATGTATTAAATTCCTTAGATGGGAATTCACCTCCTTGATCTGATCTCAAACATTTGATTTTCTTATTGGTTTCATTCTCTACCATTACCTTGAATAGTTTGAATTTCCCAAAATCTTCTGATTTCTCCCTAAGAAAAGTAACCCAGCACATTCTAGAATAATCATCAATGATTAGCATAAAATATCTATCTCCTTGTAAACTTCTAGTTCTTGCTGGACCACATAAATCAATATGAATTAAGTCAAGAACATAATTGGATTTTTATAGAATACTCTTAAAAGTTGCTCTAACTTGCTTTCCAAATTGACATTCCTTACATATTGGATTGTGAGGTTTAACAATGTTAGGTAAATCCCTTACTGCCTTAGTTGTACTGATTTTCACAATGCAATCACAATTTACATGACAAAGTCTCTTATGCCATAACCAACTTTCATCAATATGTGCAATCAAGCATGACTTCTCATTGTTATTCAAATGAAAGATATTACCTCTAGTCTGATTACCAGTTGCTATTTCCAAACTAGTTCTATTCATGATTTTGCATTTACCATTCTTGAATTATAATTGAAATCCCTTTTCAACTAATTGACCAACACTCAAAAGATTATGCTTCAAACCTTCAACATAGTAAACATTATCAGTATTGTGCTTACCATCAAAAGATATAGTGCCTTTTCCTTTGATCAAACAAGCTTTGTCATCTCCAAATATTACTAGACCTCCATTGTATTCCTGAAAGGTTAAGAATTTACTCTTATCACCAGTCATATGATGTGAACATCCGGAATCAATTATCCATTCATCCTTTTCTTCAATTTTAGCTATCAGGGCCTGCTCTACTGGTTGAACAATAGGTGCCAATTGATCTTTTGTTATTGCAACAAAAGCCCATCCATTGTCCATCGCTTCCTCATCAGAATCATCAGTGACTCCTTCATCAACATAGTAACATGATTTGTCTCTATTCTTCTTAAATATATATCTCTGATATTCAGGGTTAGGCTTATATGTTCTTTTAGCTTCTTCTTTCAATCTTGCATGTCTATCAGGACACCTAGATTCCATATGACCAATTTTACTGCAGTTAAAACATTTAAATGGTGCTTTACCTTCATACTTACTTCCAACTGGACCTTTAGGCATTTTCCTTGCAAATAGTGCTTCAAGCTCTTCAAGTTATTCATTCTCTCTTCTGATTTCTTCAAGTTCTCTAGCAGAGAGTGCTTTACAATCAGATTTTTCAAATGATGATGATGATGCTACAGATGATGAAGCTTTGAAAGCCAAATCTGTCTTAATTGTAGCAATATGACCAAATTCCTCAAGTTCAAAAGCTAAAAGTTTTCCAACCAAAGTATCTCTAGATACTAATGCATTAGGCATTGTTCTCAATTCATTAATAGCATTTACTTTCATTTTGTATGCCAGTGGCAAAGCTCTTAAAACTTTAGAAACAATTTCATCTTCACTTAAGGATCCTCCACAACATTGTATACCCAAAACAATTTCATTAACTCTTTCCATAAAAGCAGAAATCCTTTCATCTTCTTCCATTTTTAGATTTTCATACCTGACCCAGAAGCATTCCAGTTTTGCAACTTTGACAGTGGTATCACCTTCATTCAATGTCTCCAATTGATCCCAAATAGATTTAGTAGTAGATCGGTTTGATAATCCCATGATTTGATGATCTGATAATGCGCTCAAAAGTGCTTCTCTTGCTTTGCAATCATTCTCTTAATCTTTAGCCAAGGTTGGTGGATTAGGTTGACTTTGTGTAGGACCAACATAGCCATTCTTTGTAACATCCCATATGCCTTTTCCAATGCAATTCAGATGTGTCTCCATTATGATCTTCCATATACCATAGTTAGTTCCATCAAGCTTCGGACTGTCCTTCCTGAAATAGTTAGTTGTCATAGAATCTCCTCAAGTTGTTAAACTTCTGCAAAAAGAGGACTTAGCTCTGATACCAATTGTTAGGACCCAGAGGCAACTGAGAGGGGGGGGGGTGAATCAGTTGACTATTAATTTAAACCCAAATATAACTTAACCCAACTTAGTGCATAATACCGGTAAACCAAACTTAATGCCAGTAGATAGTTTAGCAGTTAATAATAGTACCAGTAAAGTTTAATGCATGAAACAAAAGACAAATAACATCCACAATGCATAACACAATTATTTGTACATGGAAACCCTATAAGGGGAAAAACCATGGTGGGAAACCTTACCCACAATTCGATGATACTACTGCAGATAGTATGTGTGTACAAATGGGGTTTGCACATGCAGAAAGGCCAACTGCCTAGAGCTCACTGCTCAATCACAAAATGGGAGTCACATTGACTACAATTGGATGGTTAAATCCAATGATAATGTACTGCTCAAAATAGCATCTTCATATGCTGGATTCAGTACCGGTTAAGCTCTGATTGTCTTCTCCAAACCTTCCTTGAATCTTCAAATGATGTCTGCATGTATAGCTCTTCTTATATTCACATATACCTTATTACAATCCTTTTTCACCTTCTCTCCATAATCTCACAAATGAGATCTTACATATATACCAAAACCTAAGACCAAATGTGTAGGTCAGCTCACTAAGAATATTACAATTAAATCAATTACAGATGAATCAATATGCGATGCATGATGTCGGCTCAATGCATTTACAATAATAACCAATCAATAAAACATCTCCATAACGTGTCGTGCTGATCTGGAATAGATAATGCTTGCCGGTCCATAACCTAGACCTATTTGTCGGTAACAACAAATATGCAAATTTGATTGTACCAATAATCAAATCACCAAAACCAAGTGTCCAAACAATGTCTTTGACATAACCAAGTAATCTCTAGATGATAACATATCATCCTCAGTGTCGGTGAACAATATAGCCTACCGATGAACCAGATATCGATGACTGTGCATAAGTCACTGAACATGCCGGTGAACATAACCAAAGATCTCCACAAGGATAAGTGTTGACAAGTGTTGACATAAATGACAAAACCAATGCAACACATCCATAATACCAACAACCATTTGATATATCACTTTTTCTCACCTTTGTAGGGGCCAATCTACTACTTACCAAATCTATATTTGATTGCCCAATCACATGGCTATCTAGCATATTGCTACCCATGTTGGCAAAATATATCTATCTCATCACCCTATCATATGTTTATTAATATCGACATATACCATCTCCCTATCGTATCCATGCTCTCCATACCGACATATCTCATCACCATATCGTATGGCTATCCATACTGGCATATCTCATCGCCCTATCGAATGGCTATCTATCATAATGCACTTTTCTATCTATATTGGTGTATTTCATACTAACGACAATTGCTTATCTTGTATCTTTTGGTAACAAGGGGCTTTCCTCTAAAGAGAGGCTCATTTCTATTTTGATTAAGTAAAAATAGGTATTTGAAAGGTACCCGAACCTTTTACAAGCGAGGAGAACAAAAAAGCTTAAAAAAGTGCTTGATCACTTCAAAAAAGTCAAAATGAACCCACCGGAAGGGCACAACTTAAAACATCATTACACAGGTATTTGAGAGGCTCGTTTCTGTTACGTTGTCTTATATATCATTTATCTCTATCCTTTATCTTATCATCTCATATGTCAGTCTGCAACTAGCATGTTTGTGATGTATTAAGTAGGGTAAAAGCACAAAGTTGTGTCACACTTTTATAAAGGAAATGGCCAATGCTGATTCAAGTTTTTAAATTGAATCAATAGAAATTGAAATATATGTTTTGAATTTTGAAATGATGTAAACTAATAAAATGTATATGATTTTTTTGTATTTTATGTTTGCAATTTTTAAAAAAAATTAAAAAATTATTTGAATATACTTTCTTATAAAGTAAACAGTATAATTTAATTTCTAATAAAATGCTGAAATTGAAGCTACACGAGGCATGACACTTTATATAGTAAATTTTAGATTTTTTTCTTCAATTTTTTTGTGTATATTGATAACTTGAAACTTTAGTGCAATTTTTTTTTTTTTTAACTATTTTGCGTATATATATTTTTTAATAAATTTGAAAAATGACGTTTACTGAAATATAACTCTTTCCATTTGGCATCACCTTTTTTCTTAATTATTTATCAAAATTAGAAAATAATTATATCATCTTGACACAAACTCTTTTCTCTAGTGCTTTTATTTTTTTCAAAAATTTTAAATAATTTTTAGTATTTTTCCTTTACAAGATAATCAACCTTATATTTTAGTGCTGATGACCTACTTTCAATAAAAAATAAATATAAAATATAAAAACAAAATGAAAATATTAAAAGATATATATTTTGGAATATCCACTTATAGATCTATAAAAGGGTATTTTTATATTTCAAAAAAAATATTATTTATAAAAGTAGGAGTTGTTGAAACATCGATTTTTTCAAAAAAAGCATTTTTTTTGGCAATTAGACCCAAAGTGGTATAAAATATACATTTAGTAGACAATTCCAATTGTAAAATTTGTGGCCCATATATAAGATAGATATAATGAATCTCTATAGACCATATGTTTGACTAAAATTAATTTTTAGTTAGAATTACTTAAATTCACTTGTGCTGATAAGTTGGCCTAAAACGTGACACAGTTTTGTGCTTTTAACTAGTAACAATATCTATTTCAAATCTCAGCTTAATCTCGCTAGGGGCAACTTGGTCTGATCAACGCAAATCTGTCTCCCTATTGCAACTATCATCTTTATCTTAACTTTTGGTAGTAGCCTTCCCTCAGAGTGAGGTTGGTGTTACTTATCTTTGATCATCTGACATAACACAACTTGCTAGATCTATCTTGTTTATCATCATCATGACTTCTAGTGATGCATAAAGCTAGTGTCTACATCATGTACTACCTCTTCGACATTGATTGCTTCTTTGACTTCTGGGTGCATTCTTCCTTGAAGTGATCAACCTTTCTTTCTTCTCTTCATTTTAGAATTCCTCTATTTGTCGTCTCTTGTTATTTTGGGGACAACACATGGTACTAAGACAACCTTGTACATCAAGGTCTCTTTCACTTTGCTAACTGAAAATTATAGTTTCTTTGTTGTGTACTTTCGTGTGTGTTCTATATTTTTCTTTATCATGTTCTAACCTTGTTGTCTTGGGATTTTTTTTTTCTCTACCTTTGATCTCTTGTGCAGGTTCTTCTATCTACCACATTTGTTTTGTAGGTCTTCAGCTTGGGGTCATGCTTCCTTGGCTTGAAGATTTTTTTGCTTCCTTTACAGTATCCTTTCGACATCATGATGTTATTTTATGTTCAGTAGATTTCCTTTAGTGTGCATATTCATGTTGATTCATAAGCCCACTAAAGTGGGGGTCAAATGTAGTATAAAAAATTGCATACCCCTTTGCAATTTCACCTACACTTTTGCCACTTCTTTAGTGTCCATTCCCCTAGAATTTGGGTAGGCTCATTTCAGCCCTTGCATCAACCTTTTCCCCCTCAGGATGCTCGAGACACCTTTTGGTAGCTATCCTTCAGGTTCTATTTCATGTTAGCCATGTGTTTCTCTTCCCCCTTTTTGTTTTTGAGCGTGATTCGTTTGGTCAATAACGCATCGGAGGAATGTTAGCACATCGCGCATTAGTCTCACGACATCTTAACATTCAAATGTTGATATTGAGCATGCCTTTCTACTTGTCACCTATCTTGGTTGGTGGAAACGACTCAGAATATTTCAAACAACTCGACAACCTTCTTTTCCCTCCTCTTCTCTCATTTTAAATCAATCTTTGACCTTCTTTTAGGCTCTCTAGATTCTCTCTTCTTTCAAAGTCTCTAGCTTCTCCAAGCAATTTCTCTTGGCTCTTGGCTCTTTCTATAGCAACCTTTAGTTTTCTACAACACTCTCAAGCTCTCACGATAATCTTTTACAACTCTCTTGGGTTTCTCAAGCCTCTTTGGTAATATATTTCTATCATTCTATCCGTTTCGTCTTTGAGAATCTTGGGATTTATCACATCCCCTGTCTATTTGATCATTTATCATTTCTATCTATTTATCTTTTGATTTATCTATCTATTCATCTATCTGGGTTGTTTGTGGAGTTGGAAACACCAAAATAGGGGTCTGACTGAGGCAGAATCCAAAACACAACCCCCAACATTTTCCTTCTTTCTTGTGTGCAGGTTAATAATCATAAGAAGGAGATCATTTAGTGGGAGGCTTCAATCGTGGATTGGTTGTGAGCTTCCTTCTTTTCCCTCTACTCAAGTCATTCTAATATTTCTCATTTTGTGTTGTTATCTTATCTTGTTGTTTTTGCACATTTATTTAATATTATAATTGTATATGTTACCCCCGTACGGTTTTTGTGTTCTGTCAGTACTAGACGACAACACGCCACACTGGTGTCCCAGCTCCACGCACTCGTCTTGAGGACAAAGACTCAATAGAGTCATCTGGGAGTCTCATCCCCAATCTATTAGCTTAGCTTTTCATTTTTATCCCCTGGCTCATCCTTAGCACCAGTTTGAGCAAGGTAGCGGTAGATCGATTTGTCCTCTGAGATTCATCATCTTGGAGGTGACAAATCCCCTCCTCTACATTTATATTCTTCTAAAATAAAGATAATTAATAAATTTTATTTATTAATTCATCTTTATCTACTTTTTTATGATGAGATATTTAATAAATTTTAATTATTAATTATCTCTATTTATCCTCTCATATGAGGATATTTTCCACTTTTTAAATTTTTTTAGTTATTCTTCTATTTATCCTCATATGGAGATTTTTAAATAATTTTGAATTATTTAAATCTTCATAATATCCTCCTGATTTTTGAATTTGGAAACCAATATCTTTCCTTGTTTTAATTGATTTTCAAAAATCAATCTTTTTGGCAATATCTCATTTTTATTAATTTTAAATTTAAAAATGAGATATGCGCATTCGAAAATGAGCTTTCTTCCATCTCTTCCACTTTATCGCCATCATCCTCATCCTTCCTTAAATGGTAGCTTTGTCATGTGCTTAAGTAGGGCCATGTGATTAACAAAAATCTTTTCGGTCCCAGTCGTCCACCGAGTCTTAAGATTTCTATAAATTGAGACCTTGTTCTTTATTTGAATCATCTAGTCTTAGGCACCCTTACTCCGTCGAATAAACTCACAATCATCTAGTTTTAGCATTATCATTTTGTTGAAATCATTTAAGCTTAGAATCATATTTTTGAGTATCCTTGATATCATCCTTTCTTTGATTTTAATAGTTGCACTTGCACAATGAGAGTTACATCAAATTAGAGGAGAAAGGAAGAACAATGGAACCACATTGAAGGAATGCTATGGTGATGTCATTGCATTTTCATGTTATTTGCATTTCATTTCAATGTCTCTTTTGGTTAGATTCAAATGATTTAGCATAATTTTTTAATAAGTTTATGATTCGTTTTGATTGTGTTAATGGCTCATTTACCCAATTTTCTCGATCTACAATTCTCATTCTCTTGGAAATTGTAAAGCTTTTAATGAAATTGTTCATGACCAATATGATCGAGCTCGCATAGCTCTTACAACTAGTCTCACAATTTTTCTTGCTAAAGAGGTAGTGTCTTAGCACTCCATTCACCTTCTTATGTTGCACCTCACCCTTTGACATTAGTAGTTTAACTTTATTGGGGGCTCTTTGTCATGTGCACGGTGATGCATCTTCAGTTCCAGACATACTTGGACAATGACATAATTATTCCTTGTCTCCTTTCTTCGGGGGCAAAGATCATATATTCAATTCTCTTCTCTCATTTTTAAAGAATTCTCCTTCCTTTGAGTTGTATTTTCCATAACTTGATGTGTTTTCTCACATTGAATTGTCCTTAATGTGAGTACATGTGTGTTCTTTGGTTAGGACGTATTATTTTCTTCAAGTGGTATATATTTTATGTATAATTTCTCTTTAGAAGGAGTGCAATCCTTCTCTTTGTCACTATGCTTGGGGGGCATTGATTCCATCTTGTATCTCCTATCCTCCCTAAGGATCCACTTTTCCTATGACGAGTGATGTTTGCTTATGATACAATGTCATTTCTTGTGTGAAGTTATTTGTGTATCCTTAGGTGCAACATCTTCTTCACTCGATGATGTATATTTATTATGAATGAACCCCTCACTTTGGGTCAAAAGTGTGTTATCCTTCATAAAGAATCGCTTTTTAATCTAGAAATAGGAGGAAGATATGAATTTTTGTTCTCCTTTCTTTTGGTCAACGATGTTATTTTTGTTCAAAATCTCTTGTTGGGGGTAGATTTATTTTGAGTAAAGATCTCTTCCTCTTTCTCCTCCAAAGGATGCCCCATACACAAGTGTAGCAATATATCTCTTTTACAACTATATTTTTCTTGCTTATAAGAGTCATGCCTCTTTAGCTCAGATTTATGTACATTATTGCCTAAAGGATATCTCTTTGGTGATGAAGGTGTGTATCCTTGTTTCTAGCTTCCTTAAGACATCAACATACCACTATGTTGACATGTTAAGAGGGGGGGCATACATCAGGCCCTCCTTATATTATATTTTGTGGATTATCTTCTTGGTTGTCCTTTTATATGTCTTATATGGATTGTTGCCTACTCAAAACTAGAGCTAACTCTTAGACGAGATGCTTCATTTTGAAACTAGATGCAATTCCTTTTATATGTTTTATACATGGTGTACATGCTCAAAACTTGACGTAACTCTTAGACGAGATATTTTCATTCTTGAAACCAGACATATCATTTTTCAATTGCATGTCTTATATATATTGTTGCATGCTCAAAACTAGACCTAACTCTTACACAAGATGCTTAACCCCTAAAACTAGACGACACCATATGTAGCAAGGTGAGATGAATAGCATAACACAAATTGCTAGACCTTTCAGCTCTTCCTTTTTCAATTTCTTTAAGGTAGGTTGACTAGAAAAACACAACTTGCTAGACTATTCCTTGTGCAACATTTTTGAGATGAGTGGAACTAGCATAACATAACTTGCTAGACTATTATGATTTTCCTTCTCTACATGAATCACACAATATAACACAAATTTTTGTCCTGTGAGTATTCATGTTCCCATGTATCACCTAGCATAACACAACTTGCTAGCCTGTGGATTCCATGATCTCTCTTGGTTTTCTTCTCATACATCACCTAGCATAACACAACTTGCTAGCCTATGGAATCCATGTTCTCTCCTTTCTCCTTTCCATCAAATCATAGCTTTGCTACTTGTTGGATCATGGTTTGTCGCTCAATGCATTCTCTTTCTCTTTTCATGTGATCACTTGTGTTCTTGTAATAGCATTCCAAGAATGAGATTAGTGGCTAAGGCATTTTTTATTGAGGTTTCTTAAATTAGTTGACTTGGAGGTTTTTATTTTTAGTACTAACCCCTTGTGTTGTGTGTCTTTTGTCTTTGTTTGGTTTTTTTGTCTTTGTCTTGTTTTGTATGTCCTTGCATGTGATTGTATGAGTCAAGATCCTAAGATTGGGGGCTTGGTTCCTTGAAATTAGTGATGTCTTATCTCCTTGTGATCTCTCTCCTAGTTGCTCCCCTCTCCCTCATATTTCTACTTTACCACGAGTATTTGCATAGGCTCATACTCCCATTAAAGTGGAGGCTAAATGTAGAATCATAAATTGTAACCAGTACAAGTCACACCTTATGTTTTTTCTCTCACTTTAGCATGTCCTATCTTCATTCCCCTAGGCCCTTTTTGGCCCTCTTTACTCTGAACTTGATGTCACTTGTGTACATGGTTGAGTCGACCCCATACCAAGGCTATGCCCACTTTATTTGGTGTCTCCGTGTCTTCCTTTTGGAGGACAAGGGCCTTGTGGCACCCTTGTTTCGACCCACATACCATGGCATTCTGGTTCTCCTTAAACATCATCCATTTTAAATGTGGGCAAGCATTCCCCCTCCTTGATGGATTTTGGCCCTCATGACTACACTTGACAATTAGAGGCTGGCCTAATCAGTAATTTACCTAAGGAACCATATATAAGGACATCCTATCAATCCATTTAGATCTAAGACTCTAATACTCCACCCATAGAATTTTTGCATTAATCATCAAGCATTCTCAAGCATTCAAGACAACATTTCATCCCACCATATCCTTCAAGCATCATGGGGCAAAGCTAAGCATGCATTTTTTATTAGGTCATTTATGTTTATGCGTTTGTCATGATATTGCATTCAATATTTGTGATCACGTCCGAAGAGATTGCATCATCAATCTTCCTATCAACTATTGTAGATCTAAGGTATATCTTTTGGCATTTACTTTAGTATTTACATTTCATACTTTAGTTCAATTGAAAGTTGTTTCCTAAACTGGGGTTTTACCTAAAGCAAACCCTTATCCACAACCCTTTTTCTCTCTTTATGTGTGCGTAAAATTGAGTCAAGAGCTACGATCGAATATTTTGACAAGATTGACGATGACAAACAAGTTTAGATTTTGAAGGAGTGAAAAGAAGAGGACCAGGGTGACCTACCACCATAGTCTCGAGAATCTTTCCCAATCTTTCGATAGTGGATCCTATGCATCTTCGTAATCTAGAAAAGATCCAATTTGCCTGACAAAAAGTTATAGGACCAAGGTGACCTACCACCCCAATCCCAACAATTCAGCCCAAAATTTCTGCAACAGGTTCTAATTCACTTTCCTTGCTCAGATCTCTATCTATGATTCTGTGTGAAGTTTGTAGCATCTTGTTATTACTATTCTACCCCAATCCTTCATTATTTTACCATGAAATTTACAATACAAATCAAATTTAAACTCAAAAAGTGGAGACAACCTCTACGTAAATTTAATTGATATCTCAACCCTTTTCCGTAATTGAATTGTGGTTAGATCTATTGGATTTCCTCCCCCTTTTTAATGCATGGTTAATTAGGTAAGATTAGTGGTTTTATTATCTTAATTTGTGAAGCCCTAAGTTTACCACCATTACAAGCTGATCTATGTTTTTCATCTTTCCTTAGGCTTTTGTACTTTAATATAATTCTCGGCCTCTATTATAGGCCTCCATCATAACATGTTTAGTTTGATAATTATGCACATCCTTGAGAAATCACTTTAGACCCTAGTCCATACACCCACAAACTTTTGAAATGTACATCTCATATAAATTTTATTGTTAATACCAATATATACTTTGATTGTCTCCATAATCTAGGTTGAAGGTCAAATTGGTTAAAAGCCACTTCCAAAAAATAAAATTATGGTATAGGACTTAATTCTTATAAATTATTATATATTTGTACTTTTTATCAATAAATCACCCATCAAATAGCCTTATAATACCTTTGATTTTTAGATGAAAGAGTTTTTAAACCACTTTAAGGGATATTATTATTATTATTATTATTATTATTATTATTATTATTATTGTTGTTGTTATTGTCATTGTTATTGTTATTATTGTTCTTGTTGTTCTTGTTGTTGTTTTTGTTGTTGTTGTTGTTGTTGTTGTTGTTGTTGTTGTTGTTGTTGTTGTTGTTGTTGTTGTTGTTTTTGTTATTATTATTATAACTACTCAATGTTAATTTTCTTGTCTAGTTATTGATGTAACTAAAAAAAATAATAATTTATGAATATGATTAAAATATAACATCTTACTATAAAGTAGATGGGGATCGTATCCAATTGTAAAACTTATCAATAATATCTAAGCTCAGACATTAGTAGAGCCAATGCACAACTAATGATCTTAATTATAAAAAAGTAGATGTCTAAAGAACACTTTTTCAAAGAAGAAAAAAGGATGATAGAAAAATTGTTCAAAAGTTTGCTTACACCATGTGCAAGTATCAAATGAAGTTGGTTATTAGGGTGTTGACATCTAATATGGTTCAACTAGTGTGTTAAATTGTGGTGTTTTATCACATTTTAATTGTATTGTATTTTGTTGAAATTGATTTATCCATATTGCATCTAAGTGTGAGGGTGAAACATTAGGATCTCGGTACTAGGTCACCGATCCCAATACTATTCACACTCAAGTATGCATAACCATAAAGTTTATCCCAATGCCAAGTACATGTAAGATTATAGTACTAAAGTTATAATTACTATTGAAACTATGACCTAAAGAATAAATTTGACATATCAAACAAACTGTTTATAATGATTATCTATTTAAATTATCCTTTAAAATCAGATCATTATATTTTATCCATAATCTTGTACAATTTTTATCTCTATGAAATCTTCCTTTAACATAACAAAATCTTTTCAAACTTTTAATCATACTTTAGAACAAATATGTGTGGCCGTACTTAGAGTTATAGAGTGCCTTCAAAAATATGCCAGAAAGCAACAACTTATTCCACAAGAAATTATTGCAGAGATAAGATGAATGAATTGATCGTTGCAGCATAGTGTTAATCCAATGATTCTTACACAAATAAAGCATTACGGAAGCTTCTTCTAAGGTTGGCCGAACACGCCCAACTTCCACATATTTTTAATGATTACTCATTGATTTCATTTCTCTAGACGTAACACAAATTCATTTTTAATAAAAAGTATAAAACTACTTTAAGTAATATAAATAAATACAATTCTAATGAATTGTAAAATGTTTCAGAATAAAATAAATAAATAGTTTTAAAAATTTAAGATTTAAAAATATTTAATAATATATATAAATTTTATTAATGTGTATCTAATTATAATTCAGTTAAATAAATTGTTATTTTAGTTTTAAATTTTAATATGTGTAGGAATTCAAGCATTGTTAAAAACTATTTGATTTTTATCATATTCAAAACTGGTATTTCATTGTGATCAAATCTTTGATTCATTTAACATCATCTAATTATTTAAAAAAAAATAAAAATGTGATCTTATGTTAAAATTTGAAAATTTTAATTCAAAAAGAAATCAAACCATATTTAAATGACCCTCCCATTACATAATGACAATAGTGTAAAACAAGCATGATATATATATAAAATATAAAAACCCATTACATAATGACAATAGTATAAAACAAGCATGATATATATATATATATAAAATATAAAAATAAATAAAATATCAAATCTAAAATAAATAGCCAATCTGTTTTACTTATGTACATTTTTCATCTTCACATATCTGTCAAGCTCTACCATTAATAATATGATTTAAACATATAATGAAATCAGAAAAAAAAGAAATTATATAATTTTTTTAAGAAAACATATTCTGAACATTTATATTTGAATAGATATAATAATTCTTATTTTTCAATTAAAATTATACTAGATCAATCATATGTTAATTTATTAATAATTGGTGAAAAGGACTTGGCTTTGATTTGAGGAACATACTGATATTAATATTATGATGCTTAATATACAAAGATGAAGATCTCACTTGAGGTAAATCAATCTAAGGTAAATTGCCAGTTATCTTCTGGACTAATAAATTTTCAATCCAGGTAATATAATGCATGATTTCTTCTTGCATTTTGCACGCCTCCTTACGTAAATGAGTTTGACAGGGTTGAACCAATCATTACTCAGCCACCCAAACGTATGATAGAGACCAATTTAGTAGGGAACAGTCATGCCAATTTATCAATTTTAAGAAAAGGTAGAGATGTCATACTTTCTACCATCTATTCATCAAACATTGCAACAATCATTTTAGTTTGATTGTTTTGACTTCTAATAAATTGAGGCTTTTGACTAACTATACCATCCTCTCTCTAAGTCACTTTTATGAATCTTCGAGCTGTTTATTTAGAATATAATTTGTATTATATATAATATTTAATTTTTTTTATATGAGTGATGTTTTCATTTATTCGATTTTCATAAATTTATATATTGATGTATATTTTATGAGTGTAGGTTCATAATATTTCATTTTAAAAAATAGATCACTTTAAAAAGTTTATTATATTATGATGATAAACTCACATAACTATTAGATGATGTTTACATAGGTTTTCAAGCATTAAGATTGATTGATGACAACACAATTGTTGAATCTATGATTTTACGTGTCTAGATGTTTCTTCTCTTTGAAATAGAGTTGTAAATTCATATAAGAAATGTCATTTTAAATAAAAGAAAAATATAAATAATTAGTAAAATGATGAGAATAAGATGAGGGGTGATGTTACATTGAGAGACAAGTGGAGAAAAGACTATGAGGGTGATGTTTTGAAAGAAAAAAATATGGTTAAAATATAATAAAGAAGTAAAAATAAAGAACAAGAAGAAGCAAACAAATGATAAAAGATGAAAATTAAAAATCAAAATTAAAAAGAGTGAAATGAGGTAAGAAAATTATTAATTGGACATCTATAAATGAAGGTACGGTGAAAATATCTTATTTTTACCATTAGCCCCTAGAACATATAAAATAGAGAAAGTGGTGGAACCCAAGAAAATGGAATACATGTTGATTCATCATTACCAAATGGGGTGAGACTGAAAATACAAACAACTAGAAGATGTGATTACACCAATACATATTAAAATATTACATATATTAAAATATTGATGCATCTTTAGGTGCACTAAAGAGAAAATATGAACATATAGAGGCACCTCTTCTAACGGAATTGTGTAACATTGGAATTCACATCCATTTTAAAAATTGTAAATTATTAATTAATACCTAACTCAAATATTAGTAGAGTCCATGCAAAATTAATGATTTCAATTATAACAATTAGATATCCAAATAACACTTTCTAAAGTGGAAAAATGATGACAAACAAATTGTTCAAAAAATGTTTATACTACATGTATCAAGTAGAGTTGGTAATAAGGGCGTGGATATCTAAAAGAGAAATGCACCAAAATAATACGAAATAGATGGAAGTTATCATATACTAAACACTCCCAAGATTTTGTTAATTAAATGAAAAAAAAGTGTTCATTTATCCAACAATTTAACATTTACTATTATAACACTCAAGCTTAATATGAATAGTACATTGACAAGCAGGCGGGTTTCTATAGTGTGTTAAATCATGGTATTTTATCACAATTAAGTTGTGTTGTATTTGCCTCAAATTGATTGATCAACATTTTATGAGTAGTGGTTCTCATGAACACATCTCTCTCAAGAGCATGCATGGTCTACTTAGTACTAACTACATCTAAGTGATAAACATGAGGTTGAAACATTAAGATTTCTTGAGATTCACCCATACCGATACTATTGGCACTCATGTATGCTTAACCATGGAATTTACCCCAAGATCAAGTACATTTATGGTAATAGTACAAAAAATTTAATTGCTCTTCACTCTATGACCTAAATTTGACATTCCACTTTAATATCAAACAAACTATTCATAATTATTATCTATTCAAAATTAGTCTTTAAATATCAGTTCTTTTAAATAAAATATATTTTTCCATAATCTTATATTTTTTTTCATTCTCTCTGAGAATCTTCCTTTTAACCTAACAAAATCTAATCAAATTTTTGACTGTAGTTTATAACAAATATCTGTGGCCGTACTTAGATGCTAAAAAGCAACAGCTTATTCCACCAGAAAAGATCATCAGGAATCTTCTTCTAAAGTTGTCCGAATTCCAGCCAAACACGTTATTTGAGGAAAATATATTCCCGTCAACGTAAAAGGCAAAAAAAATATCTGTTCCACATGCATAAAATTTTGTGTTGTGTTTTGACTGATTGGAAGAGAGGAATCCCACCCGACATCCACAATTTTTTATTATATCTATTTTTAATAAAAGGTATAAAATTATCAATACAATTTAAAAAGTGGAAATTTTTGAACATATTGTAAAATAAAATAGTTTTTTACTTACTTATTTTTCAATTGTGATGAAATCTTGATGCAGTTAATATCATTTGATTATTTTTTCAACAAAATTATATAATTGTATGTTGAAATTTAAAAAATTTAATTCAGAAAAGAATCAAATCATATTTAAATGATACTTCTATAATCTAATGACAAGCATGATACACAAGATTTGCATGAGATATATTTATAAAATATAAAAATAAAAAATTAAATCTAAAAGAAAAAGAAAAAAAATGAAATCAATTCAATAAAGATTATATTATCTTTAAAGTAAACATATATTCTGAACTTTTCTATTTGAATGGGTATAATAGTTCTTAATTTTTAATGAGGACTATAATAATCATTTATATGTTAATTTATTAATAGTTGATAAAATATACTTGTTCTTATTTTATTAGCATATTAAAATATAGATCTATTGATACTAATATTATAATGAAAATCTCATAATATACAAAGATAAAGTTCTACTGCCCAATCGTATGAAATTTACCTTCTGCACTAAAAAAAATTCAATATAGGTAATCTAATACATGAGCTTAGGCTAGTACTATTGCAATGGGTTGATATTTTGATGCTAATTAATTGATTATTAATTAATTATGAAAATCTTTGTAGTTCCCATTACAAATAACAAATATTTTACTTTTTAAGTAACTTATAATTTCTTTTTAAGTAACTTATAAATAGCTCTTGGTTGGTTAGACTAGCATTCTCCTCACCTAATTTAATACTATTAAATTTTGATAAATTAAAACAATAATAGAATAATACTATAATATAATTTAAAACATTATTAATATAATCATAAAAATAATAAAATAATAATATATTGTTCAAAATATAAATATTCTAATAATTTAAGTATTAATATTGATAATAATATAATAAGGAGCTTGTGTATCTTCTTCATGATTATGCTTCATCACTGGTTGTTCATCATCCGCTGAGCTCCTGCATTTTCTGCTCATTTTCTTCACTTACTTTTCTTGTGAGCTGCCTTTTCATGGTTTGGAGGGCTAATCATGTTTTCAATGTCTCTTCATTGTCTGAGCTTCTTCTATTTATATTTACGGATGCTCGTAGTCCCGGTATTCATTTATATTTACGGATGCTCTTGGTTGGTGTTTCAAATGGTTTCTCATCCTGTTGCTATTTCTTTGGTTGTTGCTTTGGCTTACTTTATGGCTCGGTCTTATTCTATTTCCTCAGGGTCTTCAACATCCCTCTCTTCTTCTTATCTAGATTGTCATATGTTTGCTCACCATTTTTGTGCTGGCAGGTTCACTTATCATAGGTTCTTTTCTGGTTGTGAGTTTCATTCTAATCAGAGGACTAGAAACATGTGTTGCTTAGACAGGATGGATCTAGGTTAAAGGCACTTGTTCTATTTTGATAAGTTCTCTTCTATATGCTATTTAAGGCTTCCTTTATATCTAATGTGGATGGCTATGTAACTGGGAGGGTTTTTGGGGATCCTATGGGCTTTTGTAATGGATAGATAGGCCTATGTTTTCTTGAGCAATACTGAAGGGTTTTCTTACTGGTTTTTCCCTTTAGTGCTCTTTGAACCAGACACATGTAAAAAACAAAAGTATTGATATAATTTCAGTGGTTTCATCCACTTTTATAAAAAAATTATATATAATAAGTCAACAATATAATATATTAATAATTAGAATAATAAAAAATAATAATATAATAATATAGATCAGTATACACCCAAACATATGATACAAACTAGTATACTCATGTCAATTTATTAATTTATGCAATTTTAAGATGGCTTCCATCGTTTGCCCTAGAATCAAATCATTGACACGGGATCCATCATGTTGCCAAAATGCACAGGTAAGAAAAAGTAGAGATGTCATAATTTCTATTGTTCATCAAACATTGCAACAATAATTTTAGTTCCGAATTCTAATAAATTGAGGCTTTTGGCTAAAGAGATTCCACATTGTAAAGTCACTTTTAGGAATCTTAGAGCTACTTATTTAGTCTTATAAATTTATTTTTTTTCAAATATTTTACACTATAAAATATTTCTTATGTTGATTCATAAATTTAGTGAAACACTATTAATCAAAACTTCTAGATGATAGTCAAGTGTCAAAGATTTTATCAAACATTAAATTTAAAATATCAATTAAATCAATCACCACATGTTTAAAAAGTTGAATTGTCAATATAATTCTAGAGGAAAGTATTAATGAAAACTTATTTCAATTATAAGTTATTGTAGAATAAATCCTTCACCAACTTTCCATAATTAAAGCTATCTTCATAAAAATTGTCAACATTTTGGTTACGGAAACTAGTTGTCCCCTAAAAGAGAATTGAATTGGATTCAATTTTATAATAATTATCAATTTCGTCCAAAAAAAAGGGTTATCAATATACAAAGCAGTGATAGAAGCTTAATCAATATCATTATTAGCCAAATAGTCTATTACTAATTATCATACCTATAATAATGAGATGATATGACTTAAGCTATGAGCTAGTGCCAACCCTAGAACACCTCCTTCCTATTTTGCCTCATTATCAATCTTATCATATAAAATTAACAAGTTGTTGTATAAGAAACTATGTAAAGACATAAAACGTTCTATATTCCATAATAAAATGAAATACCCTTTATTCTTAAATAAATTCATAATTCCCTTAATAAGTCTATTTACTTCCATTATTCCATTCTTAGCTCAAAATGACCATTTCCAATGATGTCATTATAAACACGAGATTTCTAAAAAGAGATAAAGATTCTTTATTCAATAAGTATAGAGATAAAGATTATTTATTCAATAAGAATATGTAAGTAGTATCTCAATCATATCTACATACAATACTTAGGCCTTTCAAATTCCTTAAGTTCAAATAAAAAGAGAATATAAAGTAAAGGATGAGATGCATCCTTTTATCTAGAATCCAAGATATCTTCAATGCAATCTTTAGAATTGAAGACGAGAACAATATTCAGGTGCTTTTTCCACCCAACCTTGAAGCTTACACTTCCCTAGAATTCTTGGTCAATCAAGAATACCGGACCCTGCACGAATTCCTTAGCAAAAAGAATTTGATAGACAAGATGGAATCTGGTGCCTGCCTAGAATAACACATGCATTTTCTATTTTCTAATTCCATTAAGAAACAAGCAAGATTAATCAAGGATATGATAGAGAGCATAAATAAATCCATCTATTTCAATGGTCAATAAGTTACTTGAGTAAAATGTCATGCATAGCAATAAAAGATAGTTTGGAAAATCAAACTCTTCTCTCTATGATTCCACATTCGGCACCCATACCGGAAGGTAATCTTTCCAAACACACAAGCATATCTAGCTTTTTTAATATTCTTATGAGATCAAAACTAAGTACATGGAAGACAATCTTTTCTTTTCTCAATTCTAGCTTCCTACTCCTCACATGATAAAATTATAATATTTAAAGGAAACAATCTTTCATTTACAACCAATTTTATCTGGCAACAAAACAATCTTTCATGGACAAAAAAATATATATCTGAAAAGAGAACAATCTTTCACTTCTATCTTTTCAAGTAAATCAAAAATTAAAAATATGAAGGTGTAACACATGTATGTATCTTTACATAAAAATTGAATAAAAAAATGAGTACACCTTCTTTTATTCATTTATCATAACATTTTAAATAGCATAATCATTAACTTACATTCTATTTCTTATGGTTTCAAATTTCCACATTTATATCGCCGAAGTTCTCTATCTTTCCATGTGTTTTGGTTTGTCTACCTCTTTTCTCGAATAACATATTTAGTTTGATGCTAATATGTGGTTTATCATGATTTATGAATTCAACTAACTGATTTTACTAATTTTCTATATATAGTAAAGTCATAGTTTATTGAGATTTTATACATGGAAGAAATATGTAAGACACCAAACTGGTAGTGGTGTCAAGATAAATAAGTGACCACTAATATTCTATTTTGTGGCCCTTATTCTCACTTGAATTAATGTTTCATTATGTACATTTCATGATTTATTGTTGAAATTGATCACTTTTCTCTTAACCTTTATGGTGGCTGATCTAATATTTAAAATTTTTATTGTCTTTCGGTTGCATATTGCATTCACTCTCTATCATGTTCATAGCGAACCCCTGATAGTATGTCCTATGGAGTAATAAGCAGAGAATGTACCAAACATAGGTGTTTGTGTCAGTTAGGGCAATAATGCTATGTATATGTGTAATTTTAAGTTTGAGTAAATTCAATGTGTGGAATAAATGCATAGGCCTTGCAAAGGTGTATATATATATATGTCCAAGGGGTTGAGCTTAATTGGTTAAAACACTAGGTTCTCACTGTGGAGACCCAAGTTCAATTCCCAATAGGGACATCTAAAATGAATTCTAAGCTGTGACTCTTGGCCTTCCATAAAATGGGGAAGGTCTAGGGTCAATCTAATCAAACATCATAATAATAATAATAATAATAATTCAAAATAATGCGGCTTCGGCCTATTACCTACCAAAAAATAAAATAATATATATATATATATATATATATAGACAAATTCTATTTAGTTCATCAATTTTATGTGATCTTACTTCCTTGGTTTTACCTTCGAGATCATGTGACCATGTAAGATGTCTTTTGTTAAAAGTTGGTTTTGCAGTTTTGAACATCCAAGAATATATAGTCTATGGCATAAAGACACATTTGAGATAATTAAGTATAAGGTTGCGCTAGTATTTGCATAACATATGTTATGACGTTAATAATTTTCTGTCATCATGGTTGCCTTGTTATTTGTTGATTAAAAGTATACCTAGTAGTTTGGAAATCTTAATCGATTGATAGAAGTTAGAGGTATGAAGCAGATTTAGTTGGTTGGAATATTTGGAAATAAAAAGGAAGTCAAATGATGGGTTCTCATAGATCAAGGAAATCTTTATCTACTGTGGTTACTATAAGGTCAAACTTGAGATAGCAATAGTTGTGGAATCACTTGGAAGCAAAACATTATCTAAGGGTTAAGAAAGTTTTGGAAGTAGATATTATGGATCATAGATTTGATAGATTTGAGATAAGGACTTGAGGGTAATTAAGAGCGTAAATGAGGGATGTACTCACTTAGAGGTGGAAACTTGAGGAAGTTAATATTGCACCTTATTTACAACATTTGGAAATATCTAGTTAATCTAGAAATTGTTCATAAATATGTGATGAAACTAAGAACTTTGGAAAAAGTAGTTGAGTATGTGGCACAATGTTTAGCGAGTGAAAGTTGAGCATGATCATCTAATAGGACTTTTGTATCAAAACAATAAACCTAAGTATAGGTGGTAGGAAATCAATATGAAATTTATTCAAGAATTGCTTTTGAGTAAGAACAAGCATGATATCATAGTTGGTTATTGTTAATAGATTGACAGAGATTGCACATTTCATACTTGGACATATTTAAAGATGAATCATTGAATCTTGTGAAGAAATTTATTCATTCAACTTATCGATTGCATGGAGTTCCAAAAAAAATAAAAAATAAAAATAAACCATAATATCAAATAGGAATGTCTGGATGACATTTTGGTCTTGGACAATATTGAATACATCTTTGGGAACTAGACTGAATTTTAGTCGGCATAACATCTTTAGATAGATGATCGAACAAAAAAGAGTTAATCAGGTAGTGGAGGATTATTTTAGGAGTATTGCATGGATTGGAAATACAAGTGGGAGAAGTATTTGCCTTTGGATTGAGTTTACATACAACAAAATCTTTTCATGCATCTTTCGGGAATGACACCCATTAAGGTACTCTATGAAAGAAATGACAAACATTTGTCAGTTGGGATAGAATAAAGAAAGGATTATCATTGGTTCAGAGTTGCTTAAGGAAATGGATGAGCAAATAAAATTGATAAATGTTACTCTTTTGAGGGAGAAGCCTCATAAGAGCTCTATTTTATCAAGGAAATCATCAAAGTTGGTACCAAGATATGTGGGACCCTTCGATGTGTTGAAGGTTATGAATCCAGTTTCTTATGGGTACAGGATCCAGGAATGGTGCTAGTGGAGCACATCCAAATTCTTGATCAGTGTAGTGTTAAGCTACATAGCAGAGATTTCACTCAGTATTAGGTCCAGTGGGACCAATATTCTAATGATAGTGCTACTTGGGAGGATGATGTGATGATTCAATGTCATATTCCTCTTTTGATTTCTTAGAGTAGTATTTGCTTGATGCATTAGATACTTTGATACTCTGATTTTGATTTACATGTTGTAAATTTGGATAGTATGGGTGGTACTATTTCTATTATATTTGATTTGAGATCACAATGTATGGTTAATGTTTATGATGTTGAGAAAGTATGTGCTTATTGATAGAATAATAAGACATCTGGACTATGTCTCTTTTAAGAGGGGAATGATGTCATGAACCCTATTTATCCACAATTATTTAATTAGGAAAATAATGTTTTCTTTTTGCAAATAAAATGAAATTGAAATGGAAAAGGAAAATTTTAGAGGAATTAGATGATAATGTCAAAGAAATTCAAATGCAAAGAAATGATTTATATTATTTTCCGTAAGTGCAATTGAATGACCGGTGTTATTTTTATTATTGGGGATTGTCATTGCTAATGAGAAATTGAGTGCAAATGAATGCAGGAATAGGTGAACACAGATGAAGGCGAGAACAGGGTTCATGTAGAGTTGTCTTAGCTCATGGACTTCGCTAGAATAGATGGAATCTCACACACCACTTTAGAATACTTATGCGTGCATTTGATATATAATTGGAGTTTGTTATAGAATTCGACTTGAATTACATTAGTGATTGTGAAATATTATGCTTTATTGTTAAAAGAGATATATTTTATTTAATGTTTTAAAAAAATGAATAAATGACCATATGATTTCATGTTCTTTTGTGCAGATATGTGTGATTTAGTGAACTATATAATTATTTGCTTACTTATAGATGTACTTATAATTATATGTATTATACATATACGTGAGTTCGGATAATGATTCAATCATATACATGTATATACATATGTGATTATAATTAATATATATATATATATATATATATATATATATATATATATATGATAATAACTAGTGATTTAATTAAATGGCATATTAACCGAATGGTGGCAGATTATAAGTATTATGTTATAGGCAAGGTTGCGGTTTATTTAATACAAAGTAAATGTTAAATGAGGGAGGTCGATAGTAATATCGACCACTCCCCATATTTATAGGGAGGGGTTGGTATTACCACCAACCCCTCCTCCTCCCCTTTTTACTTTCCATATCAACCAAGTTGCAGATTTTGTTTTCCTTTGACGTTTTATACTAATTTTACTAATTTATGAATTCAACTAACTGATTTTACTAATTTTACTAATTTATCATGGTTTATGACTTTACTATATAAGTGCTCAACTCTTACTCAATAAACTATTATCCAACATATGTGTCCATTAAGTATGATAACTCTAGGAGATACTCTTTTTCCGTCTATCATGACACCATGTTGATTTCACAAAAGTGACTTTCTTTATCGACTGTTCATAAATGGTATCAGCCAAATTTATATCTCTTCTCGTGGATTCAATGGGGTATATCCTTTTGACTTATCTGAACTAAATATTATTGACTAGGGAGACACTCATATAGATATTCTTTGTATATCTCCTTAATAGGGTAGTCCAACTATTCTTTTCTCCTAAGGGAATGCGGTAGGTGAGATTTCCCTTACCCTACCTTTTTTTTTCTTCTTCTTCCATCCCAGAAGTAGACAACTACCTTTCTCGACCTTATCATTCTCATCTTGAATATCATGAATTCATTCCATAGTAGGAGGGAAATATTTCTTCCTTACTCAACCACCCTCCTTCTTCTGGGTTTTTTTCATTAATTCACCTTGTAATATGCGCTAGATAGCACCACGGTTTCATTCATGAAGTGGACTCATAGGCCCTAGAGTTATAAATTGTCCTCTGATACCAAAATGTAAAGACGTAAAATGTTCTATATGTTGGTATTTTGGTATGGTTTTGTCATTGATGTCAACACCTACTAAATACTTATCAACTCTAGCACTTTGGAGAATCAACAACATTCACTAGCAAGCAAGTGACTCATGCACAGTCACTGGTATCTGGTACACTGGCAAGATATAATGATCACCGACACTTGGAATGATATGGAAAACACTTGGTTATGTCGAAGACATCATGTGGACACTTTGTCTTGGAGTTTTGTTTATTGGTACATTACCATTTGCATATTTGCTGTTACTGGCAAATAGGTCCAGGTTGCACCAACAAGTTTATCTTTTCCGGATCAGCATGGCACGCTATGGAGATGACTTATTATTGTTGTAAATGCATTAAGCCGACATATTGAATCGGTTATTGCATCGGGTATTAATCGATATGTAAATTAATTTTATTGTAATATCTTGTAGAGCCGACCTACTAAAATTGGTCTTAGGTTATGGTATAAATGTAATATCTTATTTGTAAGATCAAGTGTGTAATACAGAAAAGGACTGTGTGAAGGTATATGCGAGAATAAGCAGAGCTATACACGCAGACATCATTTGAAGATTGAAGGAGGGTTTTTGAGAAGACAATCAGAACTACATCGGTATTGAATCCAACATATGAAGATGCTATCTTGAGCAGTACATTCTTATTTGATTTAACCATCCAACTGTAGTCAGTGTGACTCCCATTTTGCAATTGAGTAGTGAGCTCTAGGCGCTTGGCCTTTCTGCATGTGCAGACCCCATTTGTATACACTTACTATATGCAGTAGTATCATCTGATTGTGGGTAAGGTTTCCCACCGTGATTTTTCCCCTTACAGGGTTTCCACGTACAAACATTGGTGTTATGTGTTGTGGATGACTTTGTCTTTATGTTTCATACATTAATCCTTACCGATATTGTAATTAACTATTAAAACTGTCTACTGGCATATTATACTGGTTTACCAGTATTAAGCATTAAGTTGGTTAAGTTGTTTTTTGGTTTGAATTTATTTGACAACTGATTCACCCCCGCCCCCCTCTCAGTTGTCTCTAGGACCTAACAATTGGTATCAGAGCCTAGTCCTCTTTTATAGAAGTTTAACAGCTTGAGGAGATCCAATGTCTACTAACTATTTTAAGAAGGACAGTCCTAAACTTGATGGAACCAACTATGGCATATGGAAGATCAGAATGGAGACACATCTAAATTGCATTGGAAAGGACATCTGGGATGTTACAAAGCATGGTTATACTACTCCTACTCAGAGTCATCCCAATCCACCCAACTTCACTGAAGATGAGGAAAATGATTGCAAAGAAAGAGAAGCACTTTTGAGCGCATTATCTGATCAACAAATCATGAGACTATCAGATAGGTCTACTGCTAAAGCTATTTAGGATCATTTGGAAACATTGAATGAAGGTGATTCCACAGTCAAAATTGCAAAACTTGAAAGCTTCTGGGTCAGGTATGAACATCTAAAAATGGAAGAAGATGAAAGGATTTTTACTTTTATGGAAAGAGTAAATGAGATTGTTTTGGGTATTAAATGTTGTGGAGGGACCTTGAGTGAGGATGAAATTGTTTCAAAAGTTTTAAGAGGATTGCCACCGGCATATAAAATGAAAGTCATTTCTATAAATGAGTTAAGAACAATGCCTAATACATTAGTAACTAGGGATACATTGATTGGAAAACTTTCAGCTTTTGAAATTGAAGAATTTGGTCCTGTTGCTACTATAAAGATAGATTTAGCCTTTAAAGCATCAACATCATCTGCTCCATCATTTGACAAATCTGATTGGAAAGCCTCTTATGCAAGAGAACTTGAAGAAAGCAGGAAAGAAAATGAAGAACTTGAAGAACTTGAAGCACTATTTGCAAGGAAAATGCCTAAAGGTCTAGTTGGAAGTAAGTATGAAGGTAAAGCACCCTTTAAATGTTTTAACTACAATAAGATTGGTCATATGGCTTCAAGATGCCCTGATAGACATGCTAGACTAAGAGAAGAAGCTAGAAGAACATACAAGCCTAACCCTGAATATCAAAGATACAGATTTAAGAAGAATAAAGATAAATCTTATTACATTGCTGATGAAGGAGTGACTGATGATTCTGATGAGGATCTGACAGACAATGGATGGTTTTTTGTTGCTATAATAGAAGATCAACCGACACCTACTGCTCAACCGGCAGAACATGCCTTGGCAGCTAAATTTGAAGTAAAGGATGAGTATCGGATCATTGATTTAGGATGCTCACATCATATGACATGAGACAAAGGTAAATTCTTGAACTTTCAAGAATACAATGGAGGCTTAGTGAGATTTGGAGATGACAAAGCTTGTTTGATCAAAGGTAAGGGTACAATATCTCTTGATGGTAAGCATAATACTAACAATGTTTACTATGTTGAAGGATTAAAGCATATCTTTTGAGTGTTGGTCAATTAGCTGAGAAAGGATATCTGTTACAATTCAAAAATGGAAAATGCAAAATCATGAATAGAACTAGTTTAGAAATTGCAACTGGTAATCAGACTAGAGGTAATATCTTTCATTTGAATAACAGTGAAAAGAAAAGCTTAATTGCATATATAGATGAAAGTTGGCTATGGCATAAGAGACTCTGTCATGTAAACTTTGATTGCATCGTGAAAATCAGCACTATTAAGGCAGTTAGAGATTTACCTAAAATTGTCAAACCTCACAATACAGTATGTAAGGAATGTGAATTTGGAAAACAAGTTAGAGATAGTTTCAAAAGTATTCTAGAGAAATCCAATAATGCTCTTGATTTAATTCATACCGATTTATGTGGTCCAGCTAGAACTAAAAGCTTACAAGCTGATAGATATTTCATGTTGATCATTCATGACTATTCTAGAATGTGTTGGGTTACTTTTCTCAAAGAAAAATCAAAAGCACTTGGAAAGTTCAAACCGTTCAAAGCAATGGTAGAAAATGAAACCGATAAGAAAATCAAATGTCTAAGATCAGATCAAGGAGGAGAATTTACATCTAAGGAATTTAATACATTCTATGAAGTAAATGGAATCAGAAGACAACTATCAGCACCTCGGACACCACAACAGAATGGAGTTGTTGAAAGGAAAAATAGAACTATCTTGGATGCAACAAGAAGTATGTTATTAGAAGAAAACCTACCACATGTATATTGGAGAGAGGCAGTTAGTACATCGGTCTATACATTCAACAAAGTTCACATCAAAGGTGAAACCGGTAAGGCCCCTCATGAACTATGGTTTGGTATTACTCCTACTCTTAAATATTTCAGAATTTTTGGAAGTAAATGTTATATCAGAAGAGATGAGTATATTGCCAAATTTGATCCTAGAAGTGATGAAGGAATATTTCTTGGTTATTCATCTAAGAGAAAGGCATATAGATGTTTTAACAAAAGATTGCAAAAAATTGTTGAAAGTACAAATGTAAATATTGAGGAACAATTCAGAGGAACTTCAAGGTATATAGACTTTGAACCGGCAACAAATTTTTTGACAAATGAACCTACTCTAAATCCACTGGTATAGAATGAAGATAAAGTTACCCTGGTATCATTTGAAAATTCCACATTAACTGAGGAACAACAACAAACAAAGACACCATGGTATGTAAGATTGAATCACTCTAAAGATCAGATAATTGGAAACAAGTTTAAAGGAGTTATGAAAAGAGGAAGATTGGAAAATGAAGAGGTATGTCTTATTTCTCATATTGAACCATCATTAGTTAATGAGGCATGTGAAGATAAATTTTGGATTAAAGCTATGGAAGAAGAATTAGAAAAAATTGAGAAGAATAACACTTGGACATTAGTTCCCCAGCCTAAAGATAAAAATGTAATTGGAACCAAATGGGTATTCAGAAATAAACTTAATGAAGATGGTAAGGTTATCAGAAATAAAGCAAGACTAGTGTGTAAAGGATATTCTTAGAAAGAAGGAAATGATTACAATGAAACCTTTGCACCAGTAGCTAGAATTGAGGCAGTCAGATTATTTTTGGCTTTTGCAGCACATAAGAACTACAAATTATATCAAATGGATATTAAATGTGCATTTTTGAATGAAGATCTTGAAGAAGAAGTTTACATTGAACAACCTGATGGATTTTCTTTGACAGATAACAAAGATATGGTTTGTAGGTTAAAAAAAGCTTTGTATGGATTGAAGCAAGCTCCAAGAGCTTGGTATGCAAGATTGGATAAGTATCTTTTGAAGATTGGTTTTCCTAAAGGTAATGTAGACAACAATTTATATTATAAAGTGACTAATGATGACATCTTGGTTATAGAAGTATTTGTTGATGATATAATCTTTGGAGGAGAAGATGGATTATGTAAAGAATTTTCTATTAAAATGCAGCAACAATTTAAAATGTCTATGATTGGAGAAATAAAATTCTTTTAAGGATTGCAGATTTCACAGACTAATAAAGGTATATTCTTGAGTCAATCCAAGTACTTAAAAGAGTCACTAAAGAAATTTGGGATAAAGAACTCTAAACCAGTAAGCACACCTATGACTACAAATGACAAACTATCACCAAGGGATGAATCTACACCTATTAATCCAACTAGATACAAATCTATGATAGGAGGTTTACTATATTTGACACAAACCAGACCTGATATTATGAATGTAGTATGTATTGTTTCAAGATTTCAGAGTAATCCTAGAGAAAATCATGAATCAGCAGTAAAAAAGATTTTTCGGTACTTACAAGGCACTATAAATCTTGGATTATGGTATCCTAGAGACGAAAACTTTGAATTATGTGCATACATAGATGCAAATTGAGTAGGAGATGTGGATGATAAAAAAGGAACCACCAGCGAAGCATTATTTCTTGGAAACAAACTAATTTCTTGGTTGAGTAAGAAACAAAGTTGTACATCTTTATCAACAGCAGAATCAGAATATGTTGCAGCAGCAACTAACTGTACATAGGTACTATGGCTTAAGAAAATGTTGAAAGACATAAAGGTAAAATGCAAGGAACCTATTACTATCTATTGTGATAACACTGTAGTAATTGATATATCTAAGAATCCAGTATTACATTCTAAAACCAAACATGTTTCTATCAAACTAAATTTTCTAAGGGAAAATGTTGAAGCAAAGGAAATAAAACTGGTTTATGTGAATACAAAAGAGTAGATAGCAGATATCTTTACTAAACCTCTGCCTAAGGAGACTTTTGAATATCTCAGAGATCAACTTGGGGTCATACCCCCACCGGTAGAGACTTAGGAAGTTGATGATTGTCATCAACCGGCAAAATTAACAGAGAAATATTTTATTCTGGCTTTGATGGGAAGCTACTTCTCAGGGGGAGTAGTTGGTATACTAAATTAATTGGTATTTTCTATATGAACTTGGCTTGGAAATAACTTTGGCATTTGATGTCAAAGGGGGAGAGATTGGTATGGAAGAAAACAAGGAAAACACATGTTGCTCCCAGGGGGAGAGATTGTTGTTTGGGAGAGATTATTACTCTCTGTATCTGTATTTTGATTTCTGGTTATGATCTCTTTTTGGAGATTGTTGGTTTTTGGTATTTTGGCATTTCTATTTTGGCACTTTGATGGTTTTTCCATCTTGTGTTGCCATCAATGCCAAAGGGGGAGATTGTTGGTATTTTGGTATGATTTTGTCATTGATGTCAACACCTACTAAACACTTATCAACTCTGGCACTTTGGAGAATCAACAACATTCACCGGCAAGCAAGTGACTCATGCATAGTTACCGGTGTCTGGTACACCGGCAAGATATAATGATCACCGACACTTGGAATGATATGGAAAACACTTGGTTATGTTGAAGAAATCATGTGGACACTTTGTCTTGGAGTTTTGTTTATTGGTACATTACCATTTGCATATTTGCTGTTACCGGCAAATAGGTCCAAGTTACACCGGCAGGTTTATCTTTTCCAGACTAGCATGGCATGCTATGGAGATGAATTATTATTGTTGTAAATGCATTAAGCCGACATATTGAATCGGTTATTGCATTGGGTATTAATTGATATGTAAATTAATTTTATTGTAATATCTTGTAGAGCCGACCTACTAAAATTGGTCTTAGGTTATGGTATAAATGTAAGATCTTATTTGTAAGATCAAGTGTGGAATACAGAAAAGGATTGTGTGAAGGAATATGCGAGAAGAAGAAGAGCTATACACGTAGACATCATTTGAAGATTGAAGGAGGGTTTTTGAGAAGACAATCAAAACTACACTGGTACTGAATTCAGCATATGAAGATGCTATCTTGAGCAGTACATTCTTATTGGATTTAACCATCCAACTGTAGTCAGTGTGACTCCCATTTTGCGATTGAGCAGTGAGCTCTAGGTGCTTGGCCTTTTTGCATGTGCAAACCTCATTTGTATACACTTACTATCTCCAGTAGTATCATCTGATTATGGGTAAGGTTTTCCACCGTGGTTTTTCCCCTTACAGGGTTTCCACGTACAAACATTGGTGTTATGTGTTGTGGATGACTTTGTCTTTATGTTTCATACATTAATCCTTACCGGTATTGCAATTAATTATTAAAACTGTCTACCAGCATATTAGACTAGTTTACTGGTATTAAGCATTAAGTTATTTTTTGGTTTGAATTTATTTGACAATTGATTCACCCCCCCTCCTCTCAGTTGTCTTCGGGACCTCACACTTTATTCCATATTAAAATGAAATACCCTTTATTCTTAAATAAACTCATAATTCCCTTAATAAGCCTATTTACTTCCACTATTCCGTTCTTAGCTCAAAATGATCATTTCCAATGATTTCATTATAAATATGATATTTATAAAAAGAGATCAAGATTCTTTATTCAATAAGAATATGTAAGTAGTATCTCAATCATATCTACATACAATACTTAGGCCTTTCAAATGCCTTAAGTTCAAATAACAAGAGAATATAAATTAAAGGATGAGATGTGTCCTTTGATCTACAATCCAAGCTATCTTCAATGCAATCTTGAGAATTGAAGATGAGAACAAGATTCAGGTGCTTTTTCCACCCAACCTTGAAGCTTACACTTCCTTGGAATTATTGGTCAATCAAGAATACCTGACCCTAGATGATTTTCTTAGCAAAAAGAATTCGATAGACAAGATGGAATCTGGTGCATGCCTAGAATAATACATGCATTTTCTATTTTCTCACTAATACATTTGGCCTAAAATTCTGATAGAGGTTTCCGACAGAGAAGGTATATTGTGAACAAATTTGATTTTTTTTTTGAAAAATTGCCCGCATTCATCGGAATTTTGATGATAATTCAATATATGTTTTTGACAGAGAAGGAATTAGCAATGAAATTTGTGTTCTTTTATAAAAAGTGCCCACGTTTGTCGAAATTCTGATGATTGCGGGCATTACTTAAAAAAGAAAAAAAGACTAAGATATATCAAATCATTTTTGTGGCCTCTTCCCATTCTCATGTTGCCACCCCAACAGCGTACTCCAGCCCAAAGTAAGCGTACTCCAGGTTTTGGATGAGGCATGTGAACCGTTTTGACCGATTAATGCTAGCTCCAAGCATTCTCGGCTCATGGAATAGGGTTTGCGAAAATGGGAGCAATGTCGGCTCATGGAATAGGGTAGGTTTAAAGCTTTGTCAACATCCTCTAGCCTGTGTGAAAATGGGAGCAATGTCAGCTCATGGAATAGGGAATGCTCCTGGGGGCTAAAGACCAATAGGCTTCATTCCCCTTCTTTCATTCATTAGTATCAGTCACCCATTTATTTTGCACCTGCAGATAGTGATGTTTTTGATTCTCCATTGGCCTAGGCATAGGTGTAAAGATCTATCAACATCCCCCAGCCTGTGTGAAAATGGGAGCTTTGAAATGGCATGCCGACTGTTTGACAGACAACCTCACAGAAATTGGAAGTTTTGGAAAAAGGTATGAACATCTATCATAGGATAAATAATAGAGGAATTTTGTCACATGTTGTAGCTGCAATTGCCAGGGTACATGTTTTAAAGATGTTTTATATCATAGAATCAACATTCCAATGGCTATTAATTTTTTAAAATTTGGATATCATATTCCCAACCTATGTCTATTTTCATGAAACTATTCCTTTAGGAAAGCAAAAAGAGCCTGAAAAAACTACACCAGGCTTAAACCATTATTCATAGCCCCTAGAAAATCTCTTCATTACCAAAAAAACCTATTCATACTTGAAAACATTATTCACACCTAAAACATTGTCCATGCCTAAGACATTAATCACAACATCAAATAATATTCATAGTGTAAATAAATACTATTCATGTTTAAACTATTGTTCATAGATTCATTTAACCTCAAAAATTACTCTAGAATCTCTTGAGTCCAAATTTGTTGTTCTCTATACGAATTATGGGGTTTGAAATCTATTTAGTATGATTGTGTAATATCCCTTGTCCAATAATGACTGAAAAACAAGGAATATTTGTTGTCAAATCTGCAAGAGTCCTGAAAAAATGGGCGTATGATGATGCAACCTCAAATTCCTCTTATTTCATATCTAAATCAAACAAATGCCTCATTGACAGTCCTAAATACATGTTATAGGAAGCTAATGTAAAATTACATGGACTGTCACAATAATGTATCAAAATCAAACTTCACTAGATTATTGACATTTCATCAAACATGTCATGTAACCTCTGAAAACATATTACAGCTACAAGGCCATTCAAATCTTATTATAAACCAGTTCCAGTGCAATCATAGGATCTTTACATAGGCTAACTACCAAGAGATATGCTACTGATTTTTTGAAGACATTAGACAGTCACTAACTGAAGCATATATCTCAAAATTACAATGAACGAAGAGGTCTGAAGAACCTGATTAAGCTATGCCCAAGTTTGGCGATGTAAACACCAACATTATTCATCCAAAATAAAGCCATGTTAGAGTTATGATCTTCAATAATTTCTCTTAGACAAGAGATAAAATTAAAAACCACATGATTACTACAATATATTTATTTTCTTATTAAAAATATAAATAATTACATTAGATATATATTCCACATAAAGAAAAGAAATGATGAAAATCATTTGTGTCTTAAATAATGAGATCAACAACTAAAAATGGGAAAATAATATCCTAATTATGACTCCCTAATTACTATAAGATACTATTTCCAATATTATACTAAGGATAAATATTCAAAAAGTATAATAATTACACTAATACATATATCACTCTCATGCCTTCCTTAATTTGATATAAGGTCCCTCTATCCAAATATGAAGTCTCAAGGGAGGTGTATGTGTCAATTATTCAAGCTTCTTCTAAATCTATTCCAACCTCTTCTTCCAACACATGTCTTGATGATGGTTGAGGATCTTTAAACTTTGAAAATATGAATGAACACACTCCTATAGACATGATTTAAATACCACATTTAATTATACACATGGATGCAATGGACATGATTTAGGATGTGTGCAATGAAGTTTAGAGGTTCATGAGAAATATACATTACATTTTTCTGAAGAAGATTTAGGTTTCTATCCTCCTCCTTTGTTGACATCCCCTCCCCCATTGTCTAATATATCTATGACTTTTCCAACAAATTTTAATCACAACAAGAGATAATTTTGTATGAGTTTTTTAAAGCCAACTTTATTACTCTCCCCCTTGAAAAATTGAAGAAAAAACCATAAACAAAATTAGGACAATCCTTTTTTCAAGCATCATCAACTATTCCACTAATGAATGTCATGATTTGGAGATTAAAAATCAACAACTTATTGTAGTTCTAGTAACATTTAAATAATAGGTGACAATGAGTTATACACTCATCATATCCCTTCTAAATGACATTTATAACCTATTATGTTTTTATCTTGCTATATGACATTGGTAGCTTAATTGCCTATTAGGGGCTCATTGTCATTCATGGTACTATGATTTCATGTGCAATGATACTTGGGAGGCAACGTAATAGCCTATTTCTTCTTGTCTCTACATTGTGGAGCAAGAATAATAGTTGTCAATTGTACCTCTTTTTTAAGGATCCACTTTACCTTTGTTGATTTTTATCTTTTATAACTTGATATCCTTTCTTGCATAGAATTTTCCTCAATCCAAATTCTCTCCTTGCTTGGACATGTGTGTTCCTTGATTAGGACCTCTTTCATTGTTTTGTACACAAATAAACAAAGACATCGACCTCTCCTCTCTACTTATACACAAAATGGCTAATTGAAACCACTTCATATACACAAAATGTCTCCTTGCACTGATTGAGCCTAAAAAATGTGACACCCTTGTTCAAGAAGGGTTGATACTCTACAACATGATGCCTATCATTCATGAGCTCAAGGTGGTTGCTTTCATGCTCAATAAAAATATGATCAAAACTTTTTTTAGTTTCACCACCATCATAATATTGTTTTTCTATTGTTAACATCATACATCCTCATGCTACGTTGGCAATTCATCGAGCTCTTCAATTTATTCACTCTTTATATGTTAGTGACTACCTTTAACTTATGTACCTTCAAATAAATCATCATAATGACCTTTATTAACTCTTTATATGTTAGTGACTACCTTCAAATGAACCTTCAAATAAATCATCATAATGACCTCAAATAAATCATCATAATGACTACCTTTAATTTTTTATTGTTCCACCCTACAATTTTGTATTTGAGGTATGTAAAATAGTTGCTCTATAGAGTTTTTTTTATCTCTCTCCATTCTTTTGGTTGCCTTCATTTAAATTATGTAATGTTTCCATGATTTCAAAAAATAAAGATTTTAGGAACAAGGTTTGATATGCATATATTTCTTATATACCAGCACAACAATTGAATGTTGGGGGTGTTATGGATATATTAATACAAACATTTTAAATATAGAAACCCTTGTTATAAAATCTTAGAACCGATTCCAACACCAAGAAGTAGGGTTATTTTAGAGATTTTGGAAGTAACTACAAATCAAATTTTGGGTGCCTTCGAAAAGAAAGTGGTGTAGACACCTAAAAATGTCTCATTGATCATGTACTAATTATTCCTCTAATAGATTAAATAATCTTTATTATTTAATTAATTTAATTAATCTATTTCTTCTAATTTCATATTTCCTCATCATCTTACTAATTATTTTATTTTCTTATTCTATCATCATTTAATCATTTTAATCATTTCCTAAATATTAATTAAATATTTATTATTTAATTAATTATGATTAATTTCCCAATTTAAATAATCTTTATTATTTAAATAAATTACTAATTATTCAATTTCTATCTCTAATCATTTAATCATTCAACTCTTTTCTAAATATTAATTAAATATTTATTATTTAATTAATTGTGATTTTATCTTTTAATTTAAATAATCTTTATTATTTAATTAAATTTTATTTCTAAAATAATTAAATAGTTTCTTTAAATTATTTAATTAGCTAATTAATTCTTCCATTTCCAAGTCCCCAAATTCTAATTTAATTTAATTTCATATTCTTCTAATTTCTTCCAAATTCAATTACATGTGCATGCTTTCAAAAACCAAATTGAAAATCAAAGTTAAGTTCTAAATATATTCAAATACTAAATTGAATTAATAAATTCAATTATTTGAATAAATATCATGCAAAGATTAAATTGAAAATCTAAATCTAAATGCAAGCACATGCTAAATTAGTTTAATCATTTATCTCTCCAATCTCTATTTCTATCTTTCAGTTAGCTTTTTCTAAATTAAGCTCTCCGTGTCATCCTCTTTATTTCCTCCAATCATTCTTTTTCTTCCTTCAGTTAGCTTTTTCTCAATCAGTTGACTCAATTAATCTATTCCATCTATTGAGTTCCACTCCTACAATCAGCAGTTCAACTATCAATTTTTATGTGAGTTCACTTGAGTTCCACCTTTCAATCAATCTTCTCCAATTTTCTATAAATTGAGCATCCAATCTCCATTTTCAATGATCACAAACTTTGAATCTTTGTGTCACTTGCAAGTTTCCAGCACAATATCTAAGAGCCATCATAACATAGAGAGGAGAAGAGAAATGGAAGCAATATGTGATCTTGGGATAGGGAGTTTTGATTTGATTTGATTATTTTAATTCTTATTTGCTTGATTGTGTTATTCCATTGTCTTATTTGTTAAATTCTTTGGTTAGAAGGGATTCGTGATTTCCCTTTTGCTTCTAATTGATTACTTGTTTTTAAGATGAATTTTACATGTACGACATTTTGGTGAACCCGACGTGAATTAACAACAATTTAACTTTCTTTATTTTTCTGTGTGATTTTTGCAGATTGTGTGGATTTTTCATTTTTTTTTATAGGTTGCATGAATTTTGAGAAAAGATTTTTCCATCAGGAAATCAAGCATTCATCACCACGCAATCACATAGACAACATCACGCATTTGACCCTTCAGGGTCATGCATTCATTCTGACAAGGTCACGCAATTGCCCTGTCCAAATCGTGCAATCACCCTTTCCGAATCACGCATTCGCAGGAAGCTTTGTTGTTTAATTTTTTCTTCCGTCTGTTATCTGTTCTGTTTAATTCTATCTTAAATTTGGTTAATCCGAGATCAAATTGCTTTTATTTTATGATTTCATTGATACAGTTTATGGCAAGAAAAGTACAGTTCAAGATTTCAGGTGCAAGAAGGACGAAACAACAAAGAAGAGAAGCCAAACGCTATTAAAAGGTTCTCCGGGTAGAAAAATTGATACAAGATTCGGAGGAACAACTGGCCTTTGATAGATATAATAGCTTAGTTTTTTCTTATCAAGTTAAATATGATCTAATCAATATTGAATGGATGATGAGGGATTTGGCTAGGGCTTCACAATTGGTTTTGGAGGTTCCTGCGCTGGTTTAGCTTTCTTTTATTGTTTAGTTTTTAATTTTTGTTGTTTTCTACCTTCTGTCACACAATCAACCTGTTAGTGCTACACAATTGACCAATTATCATCATGCATTCGCTCTGTTAGATTTACGCATTCTCTCTGTCAGATTCACGCATTCGCTCTATAAGTATTGCGCAATCGCACAGGTAAAATTATGCATTTGCCTCTGTCAAATTTTGAGTTTCTATTTTCTGTTAATTTGGTTTTACTACTAATCTTCTATTTACAGCTTGTGGCAGATTTTCAGAGAAGATTGGATTAGTATTTTTGCATGCACACTTCACACTTCATTTTTAGTGCTTAAAATCAACAACAGTTAAAATGGACATGCATGGATAACTTCACACTTCATTTTTAGTGCTTAAAATCAACAACAGTTAAAATGGACATGCATGGATAATCTCACACTTCGTTGTTGGTGCTTAAAATGAACATGGGCGACAATTGACATGCAGGCATCTCACACTGGGTTTTTGGTGCTTAAAATCAACAAATGGTTAAAATTGACATGTATGCCTTCATACTTGGAATTGGTGTTTAAAATAGACATGCACATGCATATCTAACACCTAAATTTGGGCTATAAAATGAACGTGAATTAGGCTGCATTAGATTAAATCACTTTTTATTTTCTTAAGTTAAATAAATTTTTATTGTGGGGTGGACCTACTATTGCACTAACTAACTTTCCACCTGCCTTTGGGGTCTTGGGAGAAAGAAGGAAGGTGACAATGACATCCAAATTTTCTTTTATTCTATGTAGTGAGGGGTATCTTTGACTAGGGATTTCATCACCCCATAGAGGTACTTGAAATTGGGATGCATTGGGGATATCATCTCTCCCAACATACTCTCAAGCGGGTTTTTTGAGCTGGTATATAAATATACTAGTCAGGAAACTAGAGTGTTGAGTGATTTCAATGTATGTGGGGGCCTTCCCTACATCGATAAGCTCAACTAAAGCCTTAAGTGGCTTGCTCTAAGAATCTGTCATTAGATCGGGACCCCTCGAAACCTAATACTAAGAACCCATTTAGTTGCCAAAAACTCCTACATTCAGTGGTTCCAGGAGTGCGGATCATACCCCATAGATAACCTTCATGTACCTTACACTATGATATAGGAATCCCTCAGCTATAAGATCCTTGGATCTTTGGGGTAAGAGAGATTGGCATGCCCGAGAAGTGTGTGTTGTGGAGTGGAGCCAGTGCTGCCAGACTCTCTATCTGTTCATTTTGTCTTGGTATTTCGTAAGGGCCTCACTGAATGGTGTCCACTATCCAACCTAAGATTTTATTCCATGCTTTTTTATGTATCGATGTGTTAGACCAGTATTGAGTCAGTCCCTTGGGCTATTTCAGGCCCTATCCCACATATCTCTGAATTTTCTGAGATTGTATGAAAATTGAGTCAGTCAGCTATACATACCTACCAGCAATTGTTCTCAGATTTGGAAAACTACAAAACATTGTCCTACACATGAAGTTACAGAAAACAAAGTCCATTTTGAAACCAAAACTCAAAAGTCCTTACATACTTGTGACCCTAGGCAGTCTTTTACATAGTCTTTTGCATAGTCCCACTTACATCCTCATTATCGTCCTACATCCTACGCATAGTCCTAATCACGTCCTCATTATCATCCTACGTCCTATGCATAGTCCTAATCACATCCTCATTATCATCCTATGTCTTTTGCATAGTCCCACTTATGTCCTCATTATCATCCTAAAGTCCTTGCATAGTCCTCATTCATGTCTTCATTATCATCCATAGTCGTTGCTAGTTCTAATTTTGAGTCTGCATTGTCTACATCCTTGTCTAGACCTCATATACGCCTATCTTATTCCATCATCATTTGCATAATCATCCTAGAAATCCATACCCCAAATGTCCAAATCACAATCAAAGGATCAATCAAACTCAACCTCAACTCAAACAAGTTGGTCAAGTTCAATCAAACATTGTCACATTCAGATAAATGGAGAAAATATCTTACATGTTATGATCCTAGGTCCAAACCAAACAAGAAAACATCATGGATTGGAATTATACATTTCATAGGGAAGCTGAAGGATTCATCTCTTCCATTCCTATTCCATCACCATCCATAGAAATATTAGCTCAACAAATCAAAACTTTGCAACAACAAGTGAAAGACATGGCTAGTCCTAACAACCATAGGGGCTGGTTAGAAAACATGATGAGAGAAGTGATGGCCATGAGGGAATTAGTATCAGACCAACATTCTTATTCTTGTGAGACCATTCAAACATGCCAACCTTCATTCTTCAACAAAATCGTTCCTACCTCAGTTCAACCAACATTAGAGTCATGTAAACCTTCTTTTTCTTTCAACCCACTACATCAATCATACCAATCATATCAACCCAACATTCAAACCTTGTTCAACCAAAATCAAACCCCATTCAACCAAGGTCCAAATCAAAATTCATATCAACCCAACTTTCAAACCTCATTCAACCAAAATCACACCCATTTCAGCCAAAGTGCAAATCAAAATTCATTCAACCAAAATCATACTCCTTTCAACCAAAATCAAATCCCTTTCAACTAGATCCCAAATCAACCATTTCTATCCACGATTTCATCACCCCCTGAAGTCACACAAGACCAATCCATTCCATCTCTATCTAATAACACAACCTCCCAAGAGCTATCCATCGTACAAAACCAATCTAATCCAAGTCATGATTCAGAGAATCTCATTCGAAATCCTTCTTCATCAGGCCAAAATGTTGAAACATTCCAAGAATCTCCCATGCATTTCCAAACTCCTTCCCTATGTCAAGATGATGATCCAAAATCATAAGAAATGAGTCCTGGAACAAATAAAGATCAAGAACAACCACTTCCATCCTACCCAATTTTTGATCAAGATCCCACCGACCAAGAATCTTATGATAATCCCCTCGCTCTTTTCTATTCCATTCATAATCAAACCCTTCCATCTCAAGAACAAAGTATCCTTTCAAGTCCCACTCAACATCCACCTCCTAGACAAGATCAAGACATCCCTTCCATTCTCCCTAATAATCCCTTTACAAACCAAGATCAAATCATACCTTTACCTTCATGTCCTAAACAAGATCCCATTATTTCTCCAAAACCTGATCAAGATCCCTCCATCCCTTCATATCCATGTCATAATCCTCCATGTTCTTCACAAGGTTCCCTCTCGAATGAACTTACCATTTCTCCTAGTCATCCTAGTGATCCCAATACCTCTACACAAGTTGTTTATGAACCCCTTATCAATGAAATCACCAATCCAAGTCATACTACATAGAGCAACTTGTCAACAATTGTATGTGTGCCATCATCAAATGCTAATGTAGGGACAAAAACAAGCATAACACCCGCTCATGTCACAACTTCAGAACTAGAATCAATTTGCCTCATATACCCACACTTGAAAGAATGGGGGCAAGAGAATCTACCATGGTTGGATTGCTTTGAAAATGATAACACTATAGCTGAACTCAGGGGTTCTAGAGTTTGATTTCCCTCTGATGATCCACAAAATCCAAAAACTAATAAAATCAACATTGGAGATGTTGAACATATACACTTAGCTGAGTCCTTATATCCTATTGAAAAAGACATCTTTATCCGACTCTTTAAACAAAGACCAATGAACTACCTACATGATATTATACCTAAGGGTTGTATAGTCTAGGTTTTACTTTATGCATTGCATATCATATTATTCAAAGCCCTGCATTACATACAGTTTCTTTTTTCTAAAAAAAAATAAAAATGAATCGCATTCTCAAAGTTTTTGCATTTTCATATAGCAGCATCAATAAAACAAGGCAACTGTCCAAGTTTATCATCTGTTTGCATCTAAGGAAAACAAGGGTCATTTCCTTTCTTAGATATTCGGACATGAAGTCTTTGAGGTCCTAAGGTCATTCATTTTCAACATTACCCTGTGATGATGCTTTACTTATGGTTGGGTAGTGATTTCACTATTTGAGTCTTGTTAACCCACAATCTATCAATTGCTATATCTCAAACACAATAAATCTCTAATTCATTCTAGACACCTAGTTGATCATATGACTAGTGAAAAATCTAAAATTCTACTTCAACACCACTGTAATTGTCAGACCCAAGTAGGTATCATTACTTACAAGTCAAGGCAAGAAAATAAAAAGGAAAAGAGCTATGCCAAATATCCATCTCAAGGCAAAAGAGCAATGATATATAACTGAAATATCATGTATACAAAGTGCGATAAAATGATTGACTATTGGAACATGCAAGTAACTCCATCAGGGCTATGAACGCCTATTGGCAATGGAGCAATGATTGAGAAATTACAGTCTAAAACCTCGTCAGAGCTCTCAAGGCTTGCTGGCAGTGAGGCTCTATTCGGGATGCTTTTGAAGTTAGAATAATCCATGTAGCTAGTCATATAGGATGCTAAGGATCTTTAGTGAACACAAGAGCAGAAATTAACTCATCTACACACACATGGGCAAAAGAAGATCAAAGTTTCCAGAACCAATGGGGAAGTTTTCCACATCTCCATTTGTAAATCCTAGTCACTAAGTGTGTTGAGATGAATGTTCCAAGGGACCTTAGGGATCAACTGACTACTTATCTATGAGATGTTTTGCACCTTCATTTCAGTTGGTGTATTACAAATGCTAGAACAAACACAATCAACCTTGTTCGAATAGGAAATGCATCTTCATCTTGCATATTGCATTCACATAGGTCATGTCAAAAATTCATTTGTCTCCACATACATTCTACTGATCATCATGTCTTACAGGTCTGCACACTAGGGGCATAACTGAAAAAATGCAGAAAAATCATATAAAGTCTTTAAAAAATCCAAAAAAAATCATATAAAGTCTTGAAAAAATCCAAAAAATCAGATAAAGTCCTGAAAAAATCCAAAAAAACATATAAAGTCATGAAAAAATCCAAAAAATTAGATAACGTCCTTCGAAAAATTCAAAAAATAGTGAAAAACATAAAATTCAAAAAGAGTGAAAAACACAAAATTCAAAAAACACTGAAAAACACAAAATCCAAAAAATTAGATACCATCCTTCGAAAAATTCAAAAAACATTAAAAATCATAAAATACCAAAAACATCCATATAAAGTCCTGAAAAAACCATAAAAACCCAAAAACATCCATATAATGTCCTGAAAAAATCAACCAAAAAACATTCAAATACGATCTTGAAAAAATCAATCCAAAAACATTCAAATATCGATCTACATAATCCAAAAACATTAGAAAAAGCTCTTGGAAAAGAACTAAAAATCGAAAATGAATCAATTAGAAAAACTTGCAATAAAATGTCTTGTGAGAAACAAATACCCTAGTAGATATCCATCAAACACTTCACACGAAGTTAACAAAGGATACGACTATCTAGTCAAACATTTGTAATCAACTGATCAAACTGTCTTATCAATCGTATCATATCCATATCAAAGTGATCATTATCTTGTCTTAAATAGAAGAGGATACACTTGAAATCAGACAGGTCAGTCTTAAATGGGGTCCGCAACTTTCTAAGATCAGATATTATCAACTATCACATCAAGCAACTGAGAACGAAGGCACAAGGTCAGTATAGCTGCTGAATTTTGTCTGGGTCAATCTTTATCTTTTATCATTTGGTGACTGATATTGTTCCTATGCTACTCAAGGATGTCCACAAGTGACTAGAGGAGCCAAGATGGGCATTATCTTTTTCTTTGTTTGTTGTTTGTTTGCTATGTGTTTGTTTCTTCAATGAGATATCTTTACATCTTGGTTCCTTATACCCTGATGTGCTAAGCTTCATTGTTCAATAATAAGGCTCAGTGATGAATATATATTGCGCAATAAAATAAATGACATAGGTTCATGATTCATTCAATTTCATTCTCATCTCATCTGTTTCTTGATAATTTGTTGATTTCCCATCTTCTTTCTAAATCATTTCCTATCATCTAAAATTATTCTCTTTCATTCTAAGGTTCATTCTCTCATATTTTATCTCAATATCACCTTCACAACACCTATATCTATCTCTAATCAACTAACTATTCTTTCATCTCACATTCTTCTTTTTTCGAGAGATCATTCATGTCTTTAATGCACAAACAATCTCTCAAGGGGGCATTACACCCTAAGTATCACCAAGGCATAATTTTTTTCATTTTCTTTGAAACAATGTCATTCTGACTTTGTCTCAAAGAGGGGCAAATGTCGACACCTAAAAATGTCTCATTGATCATGTACTAATTATTCCTCTAATCGATTAAATAATCTTTATTATTTAATTAATTTAATTAATCTATTTCTTCTAATATAATATTTCCTCATCATCTTACTAATTGTTCTATTTTCCTATTCTATCATCATTTAATCATTTTAATCATTTCCTAAATATTAATTAAATATTTATTATTTAATTAATTATGATTAATTCCCCAATTTAAATAATCTTTATTATTTAAATAAATTACTAATTATTCAATTTCTATCTCTAATCATTTAATCATTCAACTCTTTTCTAAATATTAATTAAATATTAATTATTTAATTAATTGCGATTTTATCCTTTAATTTAAATAATCTTTATTATTTAATTAAATTCTATTTCTAAAATAATTAAATAGTTTCTTTAAATTATTTAATTAGCTAATTAATTCTTCCATTTCCAAGTCCCCAAATTCTAATTTCATTTAATTCCATATTCTTCTAATTTCTTCCAAATTCAATTACATGTGAATGATTTCAAAAACCAAATTGAAAATCAAAGTTAAGTTCTAAATATATTCAAATACTAAATTGAATTAATAAATTCAATTATTTGAATAAATATCATGCAAAGATTAAATTGAAAATCTAAATCTAAATGCAAGCACATGCTAAATTAATTTAATCATTTATCTCTCCAATCTCTATTTCTATCTTTCAGTTAGCTTTTTCTAAATTAAGCTCTCTGTGTCATCCTTTTTATTTCCTCCAATCATTCTTTTTCTTCCTTCTGTTGTCTTTTTCTCATTCAGTTGACTTAATTAATCTATTCCATCTATTGAGTTCCACTCCTACAATTAGCAATTCAACTATCAATTTTCATGTGAGTTCACCTGAGTTCCACCTTTCAATCAATCTTCTCCAATTTTCTATAAATTGAGCATCCAATCTCCATTTTCAATGATCATGAACTTTGAATCTTTGTGTCACTTGCAGGTTTCCAGTGTAATATCTGAGAGCCATCATATCACATAGAGGAGAAGAGAAATGGAAGCAATATGCGATCTTGGGATAGGGAGTTTTGATTTGATTTGATTATTTTAATTCCTATTTGCTTGATTGTGTTATTCCATTGTCTTATTTGTTAAATTCTTTGGTTAGAAGGGATTCATGATTTCTCTTTTGCTTCTAATTGATTACTTGTTTTTAAGATGAATTTTACATGTACGACAAGTGATATGATGAAATCTTTGGGCATAAAATAGATGAAATGCACTCCATACTACTGCTGCACAATATTTTGGTCGATGATATTTTTAAAATAGTAAAGGAAGGTGTATGGAACAACCAAATTCTTATCATTATAAACAATGAATATGTTAAGATCCTTTTATGATGTGTAAGTTGAGAATATTTTATGAAAGGTCCCTAAATGAATACACTTTAAACTGATTTTAGCAATGACTATCAGATGTAGACAAAATGAATGCTTTTTGGATTAGGATGGTACACAGAATCTACTATCAAAAGGTTGTCAAAAATTCTTCGGACTAGGAGGTGTGAATTGACCTAATCTTCTTCTTTTCATGCCATCAAAATTTGAGTTTGATTGTCATCATTTACTTTGCCAAATTCTTCACATGCAACTCCTGAATCAATTTCCTACACACAAAATGACGAAAATAGGTTTGTTGATGGGGACTTTCCTAGGTCAAATAGGTTTGAATATACCTTGAAGTGTGCAATATGTAAGGTTTGTATTCTTAATCTCCTGCCCATTTCTTAATTTAAAAGATGATATATTTATTAAATATCTCCTCTATTTTTGGAGGTAGACATCTTTAGGAAAAGATCTCTTCCTCCCTCTTTAAAATGACCCCTTTACACTTGTTGAAAAATGTCTCTTTTACAACTATCTCTTCCTTTCTTATAGCAATGAGCCATGTACAAGGATCTTTCTTCCCAACTTGGAATGCATGTATGTTTATTAAGGGTATCTTCTTGGTGTTGATGGTGCTTATCCTTGAGCACTATCTACCTTAAGATATCAACCTAGAGGTATGTTGACATCTTAAGGGGAGGCATATGAGCTCTCCTTTTTTCTCGCGTTAATTCATTTATGCTATATCCTCAAACTAGAAGTGTTGTGTTACATAGCGCCCCCTAGGGCATGGTTATTAATTTTTTGAGATTTTTTACTTGGAATAGCATGGATCAATGCTAGTATGATCATTGTTGTTGTTTACACCTTTGCAAGTGTTGGTTATTATTGTTGTTTGTGTTTTGTGTCAGTACAACAACTATTTTTTAGTAGAGTTTTTGGATGGCCTTGTGAACAAATGGTTTGGTTTGTAAATCTTCTCTATCATGGATCACCTAGCATAACACAACTTGCTAGCCAATGAAATCCATGATGTAGCATGAATCACCCAACATTACACAACTTGTTGGCTAGTAGTATTCACGTTTCTTCTCTTTTCTCTTATCATATGACTAATAGTAAGCATCTCCTTAGTAGACCTAGAAGTCACATCTCTTCTCCTATGACAGAGTGTTCAAGTAGAATTGTTGGGACTAGGAGGTGTAATTCGACCAGATCCTCCACATGTCAGATGTAGACAAAATGAATGAATTTTGGATTAGGATGGTACACAGAATCTACTATCAAAAGGTTGTAAAAAATTCTTGGGACTAGGAGGTGTGAACTTGTCTACTATTCTTCTTTTCATGCCATCAAAATTTGAGTTTGATTGTCATCATTTACTTTGCCAAATTCTTCACACGTAACTCCTAAATCAATTTCCTACACACAAAATGACAAAAATAGGTTTGTTGATGGGGGATTTCCTAGGTCAAACCTCGGGTTGTGAATTAACCTTGAAGTATAAGGTTTTCCTTTTGAGGGAAATGATAGATCTAATCTAAAAATGCTTAAAATTGAAAATGATAACTTGATGAATCTTTCTTGAATCCTCACACAAGGTTTTAGGATGTCATGCAGACTGTTGATCGTAAATTTTGTGCTTTAACTTGAATTCTCCTTCAATGCTTGATGAATGCTTTATTGCTTGTTCTCTTGGAATTGAATTGATTTTATAATTAAGAGATCACTTGAATTGTAGGTAGACCTCTTCAAATGACAAGGTACCTTTTATACCTAATCATACATAAAGTGTTTGAATTTTTTCTCACACATGAGGCAAGAAATGAGGGGTAATATTTTTGGTCCCAATCACAAGTACCAAGGCACCTAAGGTGTCCTAGTTTTGTCAATGAGGACTTAAAATTGAACAAAGGTTGAGGAAGGAGTTGAAAATGCAGATTTCAAGATGATGTGAGTAGAATCAAAGTGGGCATGAAGTAAAACATTCCTAGGGGATATTTAGGATGGGACATGCTAAAATGGGCATCAATGTCTCAAGATCAGATGGACCTTAAGTGATTGTCTACCTTGCATATGATTTGTTTGGGTGATAAACTTCACCATTCTACTCATAAGAATTTTATTAAGTCTCAAATATAGGGCTCATAACTTATTAATGATGCAGTGAAAGTCCTTCATGAAGGACTTCTAGAAGTATTTTTGGATGAGTCTTTGTCAAGTGTAGAGAAAATACAATTGATGCTTAATGGATTTAAGGAACCTGCTTTCAAATTGGAAGCCAAAGTTTTGAAGGATGTAGAGAAGAAGGTGGAAGAGAAAAGACTAGAAGTTTTGGTGATTAGATGTGCAACAACACATCCAACTACAAGAAAGCATAATTTTTTTTTAGAAAAGTGTAAAGGATGTAGTGGTGGCATACATGTTTTAAAGGCAATGGCCTAAATATACTAAGGATATTAAGGGTCACATAGATATTATAGCATCACAAATTGTACAACTATCCAATACTATAGACATGAAGAATGATGTAGAAGGAAATAGAAGGCTTCAAATAGAAAACTTGTACATGCACCTAAATCCATTGACTAATCAGAAAAACAAAATTAAGAAATGGTTCGATCATCTGAGAGATGTTGTAGACTTGCAACTCACTAGCTACTTAGTTTTTGCGAGTATGAATTTTTTTTGTTTTGGTTATGGTTGTGGTGTTTGTACGGAGACATTTACAAATTTATATCTATTTTCACTATTTAATGGTTTATGGGTTTGTAATGGTAATTTAATGTTCTTTCATATTTTTGTATAGATACTTTATAATAGCCTATTATAGTGATTTTTTATATTATAGATAATATTGTGGGTCAGACGGATTTCTCATCGATGCATGAAAGCATTGCATGAGTTCTACTTTTAAAAATTACATGAAATATTTTTAATTTATTTGATTCAGTGTTATTTGAAAAAAAGATTATCAATGATGTTTCCTTTCTCCAAGAATTGGATCTAGGATCTTTCTGTCAGATAATATGTAACATCCAATGACTAAATCTTTTCTTTACAAATGCTTATTTAATTTAATTATCATTTAAGCGTGAATTATAATTTATATCTATGCGGAAGCAGAAGATACAAGTTGAAGACTCGTGTGCAAGTAAATTTCATAAAAGAAAGCAAGCATGCATTATCTTGAATGACATGGAAACAAGCTCATCAGCTGCCTAGAAGAGAGAAATTGGAGAAAAGAAGAGGAAAGTGTTAAAGGGTGATAAATACATAGAGAGTATGCAATACAAACAAACAATGTCTGGAGTGTGTGATGTGACGTCTCTAATTTATGTCCAGAGGGACAAACTAGTTTTGGAGTTCCTGGGAAACCTATTGGGCCAAGCTTGGAGGAAATCAATGTGTTCATGCAAGGACCACCTTTTTTCTATTATAAGAATGATGCTTTTGCACCAAAGGATATTTGGAAGGAAATATCCAAAAATTTCTATAGTGTGGAACCAGAGTTGGTGGACTAGAAGTACTTTTCAACTTCAAGAAGACCAAGAGGTTATGTACACAATCTCCCAATAGAAGAGCGATTTCAAGAATTACCTCTCCCCCCCATGACTATTCAGGAAGCACTTCCTCAGACAAAGGACTATTGGCCTCCATGGGATCAAAGAAAAAATTTGAAGCATAGAGTCTAGATGATGTGGTGGTGTCCTTTGTGAAGAACTCTGCACTATAATTGAAAATTTATGAGGGAAACTACAAGATAGTGAACATAAATACATTCTTGAAAAGTGGGAAGAATGGAACTTGGTTTGGGTGGGGCTAGGTTAGGTGGCCCCTCTAAAGGTTGACGAGATAGAAATTATATTAGGATTTGAAAAAGATCATACTCGTGGAACTTTGTGTGCGACTGATCGATTGCGGTGTTTGGGTAATGCATTCCAAATAGATACAGTTTCATACCATTTATATTTCTTGAAAACATTTTATCCTGATGGCATTAAATTAAAGTACTTTCTCTTCTATCTGGTATTGGTGGAGTAGAGGTTGCAAAGCATCGACCTAGGATACATATTTCCTTAGATACAACACAATTTAAATGTATCCTAGGTCGATGCAAAGCAATCTCTACTCCAGAGATCACCAAAAAATAGAGAAAGAACTTTAATTTAATGCCATCAGGATAAAAGGCTTTAATCAAGACAGATAACCGATATGCAACTGTATCTATTTGGAATGCATTACCCAAACAATGCAATCGATCAGCTGCACACGAAGTTCCACAAGTGTGATCTTTTTCAAATCCTAATATGATTTCTATCTCATCAACCTCTAGAGGAGCCACCTGACCTAGCCCCACCCAAACCAAGATCCATTCTTCTCACTTTTCAAGAATACATTTCTGTTCACTATCTTGTAGTTTCCCTCGTGAATTTTCAATTATAGTGCAGAGTTCTTCATGAAGGACACCACCACATTGTCTAGAGTCTATGCTTCAATTTTTTTCTTTGATCCCATGGAGGCTAATAGTCCTTTGTCTAAGGAAGTGCTGCCTGAATAGTCATGGGGGGGAGAGGTAATGCTTGAAATCACCCTTCTATTGGGAGATTGTGTACATAACCTTTGGTCTTCTGGAAGTTGAAAAGTACTTTGAGTCCACCAACTCTGGTTCCACACTATAGAAATTTTTGGATATTTTCTTCCAAATATCCATCGGTGCAAAAGCATCATTCTCATAATAGAAAAAAGGTGGTCCTTGCATGAACACATTGATTTCCTCCAAGCTTGGCCCAATAGGTTTCCCAAGAACTCCAAAACTAGTTAGTCCCTCCGGACATAAATTAGAGAAGTCACACACACACTCCAGACATTGTTTGTTTGTATTGCATACTCTCTATTTATTTATCACCCTTCAACACTTTCCTCTGCTTTTCTCCAATTTCTGTCTTCTAAGAAGCCGATGAGCTTGTTTCCATGTCATTCAAGATAATGCCTGCTTGCTTTCTTTTACGAAATTTACTTGCACATGAGTCTTCAGCTTGTATCTTCTGCTTCCGCACATATATAAATTATAATTCATTCTCAGATGATAATTAAATAAAATAAGCATTTGTAAAGAAAATATTTAGTCATTGGATGTTACATATTATCTGACGGAAAGATCCTAGACAATTCTTGGAGAAAGGAAACATCATTGATAATCTTTTTTTGCAAATAACATTGAATCAAATAAATAAAAAATGTTTTATGCAATTTTTAAAAGTAGAACTTGTTCAATGCTTTCATGCACTGATAGCAAAGCCATCTGACCCACAACATCTAATACTATCGGAATTCCGATGATAACTAAAGAAACATCTGATAAGGATGTTGTATATCCGACGTTACTTCCTTGTCGAACAATCGTCGAGGAACAAACATAGCATCAGTCAGAATTCTAACCATATTCCATCGAAATTTTTGGCTGGGGGAGCAAATATAGCTATTGTCAAAAGAGTTCATAATGTCATCGGAATTCCAACACAAATGGCATCATCGGGAAGACTGACGATGGGTTTTCGATGGTTAAATTGGTCAGAAGTCCGACGTGGTGTCGGCGGACTTCCGACAATTAGCTGTTGGAAATTAGGCCCAAATGTACTAATGTCTAATTTCATTAAGAAACAAGAAATATTAATCGAGGATATGGTAGAGATCATAAATAATTCCATCTATTTCAATGGTCAATAAGTTACTCGACTAAAATGCCATGCATAGCAATAAAAGATAGTTTGGAAAAGCAAACTATTCTCTCTATGATTCCACATTTGACACCCATCTCATAAGGTAATCTTTCCAAACACACAAGCATATCTATCTTATCTAATATTCTTATGAGATCAGAACTAAGTACATGGAAGACAATCTTTTCTTTTCTCAATTCTAGCTTCCTATTCCTCACATGATAAAATTATAATATTTAAAGGAAACAATCTTTCGTTAATTAGATATATAAGAAACAATATTTTGTTTACAACCAATTTTATCTGGAAAAAAAACAATCTTTCATGGACAAACAAATATATATCTAAAAAGAGAACAATCTTTCACTTCTATCTTTTCAAGTTAATCAAAAATTAAAAATACGAAGGTGTAACACATGTATGTATCTTTAAATAAAAATTGAATTAAAAAATGAGTACACATTCTTTTATTCATTTATCGTAACATTTTAAATAGCGTAATCATTAACTTACATTCTATTTCTTATGGTTTCGAATTTCCATGTTTATATCTCCCAAGTTCTCTATGTTTCCATGTCTTTTGGTTTGTCTACCTCTTTTCTCGAATAACATATTTAGTTTGATACGAATATGTGGTTTTTCATGATTTATGAATTCAACTAATTGATTTTACTAACTTTTCATAACAACATTTAACATGATGAAAATTTATAATGCGCATACTTATATGGCTTTTCAAATGAGATACCTAATAATCATCTTATCTTCTAATGCAAGGATCAAATTTGGGAGTGTAACTTTTTTCTTCCTGAAATCAAAATAAGCTTCAATATTTAATAATTCATTATCCTAGTAATTCATCTTCTTTGTGGAGATTCAGGTTTATAACACACAAACTCTCTCTATTCCCTTGCTCTATTTCTATAGGGATTTGTGATCTAATTTCTATGAGTTACACTATCTTTATCAACTAACTTTAAGAAAATATTTCATTATTGCATCTTTATTTACATGAACGTATTTTAAAACAATTTAAAATGGTTTCATATCAAGAAATCAAATATCATGATTCTAATTCCTTCATTTGATTATTGTATAAATCTGAACAAAATTGAACATTCTTTTATCTTTTAGATATCTACAAAAAAACTTGCTAGAATAGAGCCTACCTCTGAAATACGATCCATTCTATATTCTCTATATTTCCATTCTCTATTCTTAGTTCTTATCTTTTCTATATTCTACAAGTTTCTCTCTTTTTCACAATACCGTCTTCTCTCCCTTCTATTCTCTAATAATAAAATAAACTAATGCTCGTTTAAGAGCCTGCCTCTAAAATTTGACGCTAAATCTGAGATGATCATCACCAATCTTTTACGACTGGTCGTAATACTCCTAAATCTCCAATGCTTTTCTCTTCTACATTCCATTCTCTAATCCTTTGTTGTATGTGTGTTTTTTGCTTCCAATTCAATGGTCTATATATAGTTTTTCATCTACCTTCTTTCCTATTTTCGAGCCCATCTCTCTTAGTGGTGACTTATTTATATTGACACCACTGATAGTTTGGTGTCTTATATATTTCCTCTATATATATACATGTATATGATTGAATCATTATCCGAACTCATATGTATGTATAATACGTATAATTATAAGTACATCTATAAGTAAGAAAATGTATAGTTCACTAAATCACACATATCTGCACAAAAGAACGTGAAATCATATGGTCATTTATTCATTTTTTTAAAACGTTAAACAAAATATATCTCTTTTAACAATAAAGCATAATATTTCACATTCACTAATGTTATTCAAGTCTAATTCTATAACAAACTCCAATTATATATCAAATGCACACATAAGTATTCTAAAGTGGTATGTGAGATTCCATCTATTCTAGCCAAGTCCATGAGCTAAGACAACTCTACATGAACCCTATTGTTGCCTTCATCTGTGTTCACCTATTCCTACATTCACTTGCACTCAATTTCTCATTAGCAATGACAGTCCCCAATAATAAAACTAATACCGATCATTCAATTGCACTTACAAAAAATAATATAAATCATTTCTTTGTATTTGAATTTCTTTCACATTATCATGTAAGTCCTCTAAAATTTTCTATTTCCATTTCAATTTCATTTCATTTGCGAAAAGTAAACATTATTTTCCTAATAAAATAATTATGGATAAATAGGGTTCGCGACATCCTTCCCCTCTTAAAAGAGACATCATCCTGATGTCTTATTATTCTATTAATAAGCACATACTTTCTCAACATCATAAACATTAACCATACATTGTGGTCTCAAATCAAATATAACAGAGATAGTACCACCCCTACTATCCAAATTTACATGTAAATCAAAATTAGAGTATCAAAGTATCTCATGCATCAAGAAAGTACTACTCTAAGAAATCAAAAGAGGAATATGACAGTCAATCATCGCTGAAGAGGGGAAAATGAAGCAAGGTGGATAGGATTGTTAATATGCAAATCAAACACTAAAAACATAAGAAGATGAAGCATAAACCAAATCACATAAAAATAACATGAAGACGATGCTTATACCTTGCTATCTTACCTTCCACTTCGGATGGAGCTTGATGAAGTGAAGGTGCCCTTGGATGATGCTCCACTTGATGTGCTCCTCTTACTTCCTTGATGTGGATGGCTCTCCTATGTTGTGCACAAATGAGATGGATCTTGGAGGATGATGGGGATGAGATGATTAAGTGTGGATGGAGGATGATTTTGACATGATAAGGGTGCTAAGATGGTTTTCCTAGGCTCAAAAGGGCAGCATAAGATTACTAAACTTGGAGATGGAGAATGAAGGGATGGAGTCCTCAATTTATAGGAAGAGGAGAGGAAGAATGGATGGCTAGGATGAATTCAAGATGAAGGGCTAAGATTGCTTGTGAGCTCACACAAAAGCCCAAGAGAGGGTGTGGAGACCAAGAGATATGTCTTAAAGGCATTTCTTGTCTCCACACTCCTCAAGGTGCATTGGGAAGACTTCCCAATGTGCCTTGAGAAGAGCAAGCGATGTGACATTCCTTGAAGAATGGGGAGGAGGAATTTAAAATTCTCCAAAAAGGGATGATCATGGGGATTGGAGGAATAAAAAGGAATTAAAAATTCCTTGGGAGAGGAGATGCCTAGAAGAATGTGAGATTTTAAAATCTCACATTCACCTAGGAAAAGAGCATTTAAGGATAGTAGTTGGATGGAAGGGACAAGGAGTTGACTTTGTGGCTAATCATGATGATTAGCCACTAGCAACTCATTAGGAGGAGGTTTAGAGGAAATGTTAGGTGGGATTAGGATTTGTAGGAGGATTTGACTAGGAGAGAGAATGAGTGGAGGGAATTAAAAATTAGAAGAATAAAGTTAAATGATCTTAGGGAGTTTCTAGAAGAATTTATTAGGTTAATGATGGATTAGGAGGGTGATTTGTAGGAATCATGTAAGTTAACTAATTAATTGAAATTAATTCTTAGATGAACAAAGAAAGGGATTGATTTATTAAATAAATCAGTCACATACTATAGTGACAATATTAATTATAATTAATTAATATTAAGAAGAATTTGAATTATCATAATTAATTAATTAATTATGTGAGGAGTTAAAAATAATTAAAATAATTATTTTTAAGTGTCTACAGTTGCATCCTCCTCCCAAGTAGCACTATCATTAGAATATCGGTCCCACTGGAACTAATACTGAGTGAAATATCTGCTATGTAGCTTAATGCTACACTGATCAAGAATTTGGATGTGCTCCACTAGCACCATTCCTGGATCATGTACCCATAAGCAATTGGATTCATAAACTTTAGCACATCGAAGGGTCCCACATATCTTGGTAACAACTTTGATAATTTCCTCGATAAAATAGAGCTCTTATGAGGCCTCTCCCTCAAAAGAGTAACATTTATCAATTTTATTTGCTCATCCATTTCCTTAAGAAACTTTGAACCAATGATAATCCTCTCTTTATTCTATTCCAACTGACAAATGTTTGTCATTTCCATCATACAAAACCTTAATAGGTGTAATTCCTTAAAGATGCATGCAATGATTTTGTTGTATGTAAACTCAATCCAAAGGCAAATACTTCTCCCACTTGTATTTCTAATCCATGCAATATGCCCAAAAGAATCCTCCACGACTTGATTAACTCTTTTTTGTTCGGTCATCTATCTAAAGATGTCATGCCAACTAAAATTCAATATAGTTCTTAAATATATATTCAATATTGTCCAAGACCAATATGTCATCCATACATTCCTATTTGATATTATGATTTTTTATTTTTTTTGGAACTCCATGCAATCGATAAGTTGAATGAATAAATTTCTTCACAAGATTCAATGATTCATCTTTAAATATGTCCAAGTATGAAATTTGCAATCTTTGTCAGTCTGTTGACAATAACCAACTATGATATCATGCTTGTTCTTACTCAAAAGCAATTCTTGAATAAATTTCATATTGATTTTTTGCCACCTATACTTAGGTTTATGGTTTTGATACAAAAGTCCTATTAGACAATCAAGCTCAACTTTCACTCGCTAAACATTGTGCCACATACTCAACTACCTTTTCCAAAGGTCTTAGTTTCATCACATCTTTATCAATAATCTTTAGATTAACTAGATATTTCCAAATGTTCTAAATGAGGTGCAATGATAACTTCCTCAAGTTTCCACCTCTAAGTGAGTACATCCTTCATTGACACTCTTAATTACCCTCAAGTCCTTATCTAAAATCTATCAAATCTATGATCCATAATATCTACTTCCAAAACTTGTTTAACCCTTAGATAATGTTTAGCTTCCAAGTGATTCCACAACTATTGCTATCTCATGTTTGACCTTATAGTAAACACAATAGATAAATATTTTCTTGATCTATGAGAACCCATCATTTGACTTCCTTTTTATTTCCAAATATTCCAACACTAATACATTTGGTGTCAATTTTCGACGAGAATTTTCGACGATCTATGGGATTTCTTTTGCTTTGTCAGATTGATTTATTTTTTTATCAAAAATTGCCCCATGTTCGTCAGAATTTTGACACTAATACATTTGGTCTAGAATTTTGACGGAGAAGGTATATTGTGACCAAATTTGATTTTTTTTAAAGAATGTCCGAATTCATTAGAATTCTGCTGATAATTTCACATTTGGTTTCAACGAAGAAGGCATTAGGAATGAATTTTTTTTTTTTTTTATTTTTAAAGTGACCGCGTTCATCGAAATTTTGATGATAACGGGCATTACTTCAAAAAAAAAGAAACACCGCATTTCATTTTAACCCAAAGCTACAATCCCATGCAAGTAGAGCTCTATCACTCCCTACATGTGATCTCCTCCACCCAATCCTAAATCAATCTACCTTCCTATGAAAAGAAGAGCTCCATCACTCCCACCCAACCCAACATTTGAGCTTCACTATGGTGTCACATTCTAACTTTGACAACATTTTGGGCAATTTAACAACTAAAAGGTTAGGGCACTCTACTTCATATGAATTTTGCATATGAATTTTCATTTTGGGGTTGCACATTATCGATTTAACATTGATAATATTCAATTTTGCATATGAATTTTGGAGCTACTGCAATGGAACTTTATGCCACGCTATCGATAGCTAGATTATCTATGAAGGTCATGATTATCGACATATAGATTAACCTTGATCATGTTAACAAAATATGGAAGTTGAACCTTAACAATAAAATGTTGAAGAAAACCCTTAAGTCTTGTTGAAGCTCCCATACATCATATCAGGAATAATCCTAAAAAGGACCTCTTTCCTTACAATCCCATCATCAGTATACTAGACCTAATAGACATACTAGAATGCATATTTCCTCTAAAACATAGCATTAATTCGCAAGGGCTTCAAGAATGATTGCCAGATAATTGCCAATTTCTACTACTTTCACCGCAAAAGCCATCAAGAGCCAGCCATCTTTTACATCCAGCATCCTTTGGAAGGGGGATAAATTTATGTTGATGACTCCAATTTGGTACACCTCCCATGCATCTTCTATCAAGGTTTTATTTCTTTCCTTCTCTTCCTTTGCTTGGACGTGCTCCTCTTCCTCATCGTTTGGGTCCTCTTCTGAATCTAATGAGATGTAATTTCTCAAGTTGAAATACAGACCTAATAGGCTTACCCAACTACTTAAATCTAGGTTCAAGGTTTTGTTAGCAATGGCCTGCCCATCCATTGAGCGAATAAACCCATCTATCTTTTGGATACATGCCTCCTTTGAATCCAAAACATCGACCATTAGGTAGAGCACGACTTCGTAGACAAAACCATCACACCGATGTCTACCACCACCCAAGATGGAGGTCACCAATCTCCATATTGTATCTCCTGCCCTATCATCGATATGAAACAATCTCCTGCATTGCATTTGAAAACTTTCCTCTCTACACATGCAACTCAGACCGAAATGATTAACCATTTCTGTGACACTTAGTTGAATATCGCATGCCTCCTCTCTACAAACACAATGGCCTTTTTATAATGATCAATCATGAAAATACTAGGCCACAATTCTAGAATCGATTAGACCAGTCTAATTCCTCTCAATTGAATATTGTCCTTGATATATTCCTGCAATATGCACATAATCTTTCTGCATTGCCAGCTATGTACCTCTGTTTGTTGTATTGCTCATACTCATCCTTCTCTCCTATTGAGATTGGTTGACCAAGATCCTTAGTACAAACCGAGGTGAAATTTCACATTTTTTAACCTGTTCTTGCTCTGATGTTTTGATTTGCACGATCCTTATCTCTTCTTACTATCCTTAAGAGCTCTGCACTCTGTACCTCATGAATGATTTTTTCTTTTTCATATCTTGACTCAATAATACTGAAGCTTTAGAGCATGTATTTCTTTTGGAGTCTGTATGAGAGAGATTGGGAAAATATGCAAATAATGATAGACCATTGGACTTCATCGGGTAATTGAGAAAAGAAGAATTGGAGTGGTACATGAAGAACTATCCTCAACACAGTCACTTGGGATGTAGTAAAAAAAGAGAATTTTTAGCAAACTTTGGCACCCTAGAAATTCCAGCTGAAAGTGTTAGTAGGATACAAAACTTAACACAAGGAGACAATTAATCAATTAAAAGCTATAACAAGAAATTTAAGGAAGTATATAGAAAACTGGAGGAACCTTTAAGTAAAAAATAGAAAATAGAATAGTTCATACATGTATTACATAGAGATATTTGAGAAAGATTGGATGGAAGTACCTAACAAATATGTTTATTTGATTGTCATGGCATACCAGATTGAAGCTCAAACATGGAGAAGACTAAAGAAAGATAGGAATGCTAAAATCCTTGAAGATTTACAACTAAAAGTACATAAATTAGTAGTACAACAAGTAAACAAGATTGGAACCTAAAAAGCCAAAGAAAATTTGGTATACATACTGTAATAGGTAAAGGCGTATCCAAAATGAATGTCCCAAGGACAGATCAAAGAAGACACTAGCTATAATGAAATTAGTATGACCCAATTCTATGTGCTATGTTATTTATCAAGAATGAAATATACATCTAATAGAATATTGTCTGAAGAAAAACCTCCAATCTAAAATGGAGGAAATCAATATTGTCATAATCACAGCTATGATGTGGATAAGACAAGCAATGTTGGATACTAAATGGCACACTAGCAAGATAACCAAAATTCCTATTGCGTGTTGAATAATTAACAACAAAGTTATCATAGCGACAATAGACAATCTAATTATAGAGGAGATACATGAAGAGATTCAAGCAATAGAAGAAGAAGTGATGCAAATTATTTTCACTGTGGAAAAGTGGGACATCATGAATTTATATGTTGGGCGGAGAAGAAAGAGAAATGTTATTTTTGCGAGCAAGACACTCAATATATATTTTCATATGAAAATGCAAGGATATTGTTTCAAAAACTAACTAGTAAACCTACCCAAAGTGATGAGTTACAAAGAGAAGCAAGAGTGATTTGAAGATGCTACAACAAGGAATTAGAGGATGTCATAGAATGGATATGGGGTCCTTGGATACTTATATGGATGAGTACTCTAGAGGAAAACTAGTCATGGAGAATAAGAAGAAAAAGAAAACTAGATGAGAGAAGAAAGCACATATTCTAACTAGACAAGGTATTGATACTAGAAAGAATAAGAAGAAATAAATGGTAGAGGAAGGTTATGAAGAAGATTATAGTCTAGAAGAAGAAGATGATGAAGAACCAAAATATTTTTAGCCAAATAAAAAGAAACATGGTAGAGTGGTAGAGAAGGATAAATAATCAATGATTCAACAATAACATGAAGAGGAGGGTTGTTTCACTAAGGAAGTTGTTAAAATACTTTAAGAACTAGCAGCCCTTGCCAAACAAAAGGACTTGGTGCTTAAATTAAAACAATGGGGAAAGTACTGGAATACGAAGAAATAAGTGAACCAGTTATTTCAGGATTGGAATTGGAAGAATGGTTGAAAGTAATTAGAACCCAAGCCACCACCTCAGAGTTAAGGAGTATGTAAGTTAGTCAAGTGGTTGGATAAATAGACCAAATTTGTAGAAATTAGATGTTACAAGGTTCACAAGGATGAAGAAGAGGCAAATCCAAAAATAGATATTAAGGTTACGAAAAGGAGAATGACAATTACAAGTAAAGAAGGATTCTAAAAATCACTATTATAATTAACCACTCAATCTCTAAGAAGAAAACATAGCTATATTAGATAGCCCAAAAATGGCAACAATAGGAGACTATTAGGAAATAACTAGTTGTATTATCGATAATTGAATTATTGACACAATTTGTGGAACTATTCCCCTAAACTTTCATGGAGATGAAGGGAATTAAGGAAGTAGGTACTATGAAAATACAACTAAAGAAGAGAACTAAACCACATAGGAAAAGACCATACTACGTAAACCCTAACATGAAGAAAAGGGTGAAAATAGAGCTAAAAAAAGCTATCCAAAGAAAGATTCATTATTACCCATGTTGACTACTTAGCCAAATTGGTAGAAAATAAATCAGCCAAAGATTATATTGCATATACTGCTACTAAATTCTTGTACAATAATATCATTACCAAATTTTAGTGCTCCTTAAGTATCACAAGTCATGAGGGAAAGCATTTTGTCAATAAAATAATGTTGTCTTTGATTATATTTGGCATAATAAAAGGTGAATTTCAATAATGTTGTCTTTGATTATATTTGGCATCTAAACTCATTGGTAAGTTCTTATGTAGCAATGTTTTGATTTTTTTTAGTTTTTCTATCCATTTGGAATTCACCAAAGCGGTTATAAAAACATCTTTGAAAGATGTATAAAAGTATACAGTTTCATAGAGTTCACAATATTTATTATTCTATTATTTTTGAAACGTGATAATGAGCATGTGAATTACTTGAAATATATAATTATTGAATAAAGTTGAAACCTTAATTTCAAATTCAATGAAGCTATTGATACAAAAGACATAAAATTATTTATTATGGTTATTTTTTTGATAGTTTATAAAAAAATTCATTTCAAAAAGTAAAGTAAATATAGTAGTTAATGACATATGCCTAGAGGCCCCACTGTCTGCATACCAAGCATTCCTAGGAATGTGCTAGTATAAAGACGATATACCATTGAGGAATCTTTGTCATACTTACAATTGGGGTAACTAGTGTTTGTACAATAATTATTTCTGTTTTATTTCCAAGTTAAATAACCCCACCAATGGGTGGAATATATTGTGTACATATTTGTTTTTATACCTTATGCTTTGTATGATTCCATGATGCAATCTACACATGCAAAGTGTGTTGGAGAGACTAGTTTTTGTGTCTTAGTCTGATAAGAGAATGAGATGATGAGTTTTGGGTGGTGTGAATGCAAGAATCGGGCTTTGGAAGAGTTAATGGAAGTCTAGAAGGGTGTTTGAAGACATCACAAATATGTCCCAAGGGTTGGCAATGCCAAATACCCAAGCCAAAGAAGGAAGATGATGACTGGTCTAATGATAGTGCTTTAGACTGCAACAATGCAGTAGTGGGTTGAAATAATCCAAGTGGAAAGGGGTGTAAGAAAGGGGCTTGTGTGTGTTTGGTGTCAGGAAAGAGATTAGAAGGGGTTCACAATTTTTGTAATAAGAATTTGGAGTATTGGGAAGGGCGTTTATCCCTTGAAAGTGTGACTGTCCCAAGCATACATGATTGTCTTAATAGGACAATGTTGCAATAGTAGGATACTTTGTGACCTTCAGGGTGGTTGGGAGGGTAAATCAGGGTGTTTGGCTATGAAAAAGAGTTCCCTTGAAGTTGTCATGCAGTACCTTGGAGTGGTATGCACCCATTTGGAATTGGGAGTTGTGTCTAAATCACCACAAAGCCATTAGATATGTTTTGAGATGAAAAAGAAGAGTTAAATGGTTTTGGTTCAATTTGCATAATTTCTATGTTCAAGTAATTTAATTTGAATTATTATATCGAAACGTGATTTCATAACTAACATTTCAACTTCTATGTAACTAGTTATATACCCTGATTTTTTTGCCTGTGAAGAAAGACCATGTCAGACAATATCAGTGAACAACAAAATAAGGAGACAATTGCTAAATTATGGTCTAACTTGAAAAGAAAAGGTGATGGAAAATGTTATTGTCCCTACAAAATTTGTAAGGGGTTAAAGATTAGAAGACTTCTAATCAAAACAATTAAGAAACATTGTAGGTTGCATGGTCACATTGAAGGTAGACATGATTATCATCCATTGGTAAGTTTTTCATTATATCATTTTAACAATTTATATACATAAGAAATCAATTTTATATAGCTCAAGCGCCCCAGGGCACATGATATGGATCAACACAACCCAGAGAATATGGTTTTCAAAGTAGAGGAACATGGAGGTGTCAATATCGAAGCTGAAGATAATGATCCCATGGAAGATGATGATAATGAGCCACAAAACAAAATTGAAGATGATGGTACAAATACATTGATTCATGACACATTTAGTACTGGCACAGCTGATCATGATGATAAAGATGACCTTGATGTTGTTCATGATGTCCCACTACTTGAGAAGGCATCTGAGGCCCTTTAAAAAGGCTCCCATACAACTCTTCTCTCCACTATATTGTTGTTGGTGAACTTATAGGTTATGAATGGTTTATCCAACATAACAATCTCATGTATGTTAAGGTATGTCATAAATGTCATTATAGTTAATAAATGGTGAATCATGTACCATTAATATTATTTATATTAAAAAATTTACTTTTTCTGGCTGTAGATTGATAGGTGAGTTTTTGTTACCACCATCAAATATTCTACCTCGCTCATACCGAGAATTATCTGCCATTATGAAATATATTGGAATGGAGTATCAAGAAATAGATGCTTGTCCCAATGATTATATTATATATCACAAACAACATGAATTTCAAATTGAATGCCCTGAATGTAATATCAGTAGATATCAAATAGATCAAATAACAAAAAGGGTTCCTCGCAAGGTTCTTCGTTATATTCCCATTATTCCACGTATGAAATGATTATTCAAGTGCACTAGCTTGGCATAATTTATGGATTACCATGCACGCAATAGAAGTCAAGATGACATTATTCAAATGCCTATGGATGGTTCAACATTTATTGACATAGAGGAAAAGTGGCCACACTTTAAAGAAGAACCTCGTAATCTTAGGCTTTCATTGGCGGCAGACAGTGTCAATCCATTTGGAGAGATGAGATCTGTTTACTCAGTGTGGCCTATTTTTGTTATCAACAATAACATTCCTCCATGGATATCAATAAAGAGGGAGCACATAATGTTAGCAATGATTGTTCTAGGTATTTTATCATTTAATAGTCATCTACATTTAATTATAAATATTGTAGTAAAATGGTCATAATAATTATGTAATGTTTTTGTTCATTCAATTAGGTAAGTACCAAGTTAAAGATATGAATGTATATATTGATCCTCTTATTGATGAGTTGCTAGAGTTATGGAATGGTGTCACTATGTATGACATCTCTAGACCAATAGAACAAAGATAATTTCAATTCCATGTGATGCTTGTATGGACAATACATGATTCCCCAAGCCTAACACATTTTTGTGGTATGTTATAGTGTTCAAGTTGTGCATGATAATTATAATTAAAAAAATTAATATATTTAATCCAATTATACATTATCTTGTAGGTATTCAAACAAAGGGAAAATGTGCATGTCTAGTTTGTGGTCCAAAGATGAAATCTCGTCATTCAAAAAGTTTAGGAAAGCAGGTGTTTGATGAGTATAGGCACTTTCTCCACAAAAATCATGTATCGAAATACTAAAAAACATCTTTTCAATGGGAAAGAAGAGAATACATCAAAGTCACGAAGAATGACACCTCACCTGTAGAAGATGAAATATAATAGAATTAATCATGAAGGTAATGTCATTCCATCTAATGGTTTATGTCATAAAACATCTTTTCTATTGTGTTTTGTTTACCCGATGATGTGATTGATGATCGTGAAGGTCATCAAGGCATAAATGACCACCTTCCTAAGGGACTAAAAAGTTATCCTTGACAATTTAGTAGGTTGCCCTACTACGAGCAGTTACAAATTGTGCATTTGTTTGATACTATACATATTAGAAAGAATATAACATAGACATTATGGAAAATATTGGATGGAAGGTGTGACAAAGAAAAAATTGTCAAAATTTGTAGCGACATTGAGAATCCAATCATGCAATGAAAAATGTCATTCAATCAAATAGCCATGAAGACCAGATTAATTTAAGTGCCCTTCCTTGGTTATTAACGGACTAGCAAAGCAATGCTATAAAAGAAGTCATACGAAAAATTCGATTTCCCACAGGATTTGCTGTGAACATAAACAATCTCATATCAAAGAAAAGTGAATTTGGGCCAAGGATGAAAATGCATGATTGGCATACCTTCATTAAGGTAATTCATGTTCTTGTGTTTTTACTATATATTTGTATACTGTGCATTTACTTTTCATTGAACTATGTTAGAAAAAAATGAATAGATAATTTTATAATTGTTGTAGTAAGTTCTACCTCTATCTATCCCAAATGAATTCAATAATAATGTCAAGCAAGTCATATATGATCTTGGAAAATACATGAGGTAAGTAGTGATATTTGTTCAGTTCATTGTATAGATATTATATTTGCAATTTGTTTTACTTGTTATGTAATATATTTTTTTGCGTCTTGAATATCTTGTAGGTGGTTGTCATGTAAAGAAATCTATAAAGAAGATATAAAGTATTGGAAGGGAAAAATTCCTCATCTAATGTGTGAAATGAAAAAGTGTCTACCTTCATCTTTTTTCAATGCACAAGAACACTACCTCATACACCAAGTTGAGGAGATTGGATTGTGTGGACCTGTACACACTAGGTCAATGTGGATGGTTGAGAGGCACTTGAAATTTTTGAAGGCTTTGGTTCGACAAAGAGCACATCCTGAGGGTTCTATGGTGGAGGGATATATGGTATACTAGGCTATGGTGTACATTTTTGAATATCTTCCTAATTTTGCAGCAAAGATCCACGTGGATCGCATTTGGGATCCCAACCCCATTAACAAATTCTGAGGGGAATACTTGATGGGGAAAGGTAGATTGAGGAAACTGGGAGGTAATTATCAGATGTTATTGTAGTTAATTAATTCTTAATCTTCAAAATAAATTGGTTGTAAGACGTCTATTTATTTTTTGTATAGTTGATTGAGAGTGGGATGCATTACATTTGTATATTGCAAACAATCTTGATTGGATGACGGTATGGATTGAATGTTGTCAACAGTCTGCTCACACATTAACATGGGAAGGTGTGGCTTCATTGGTTAAAGAAGCTCATCATAATGGAGATTTCAATGTCATGCAAAGGGAAATTGATTTAGCATATGGTTTAAGAGATAAACAGGTACGTATAAATTTATTAATCACCCATATGTTTATCAACTCACGATGCAATAATTTTTACATGTTTGACATATCACAGGTCAAACACCACAACACTATGTGCTGTAATGGTCATAAATTTCACATCAAAAAGTTGGATGACATGAAGAAAACTTGTGATTCTGGGATAACTGCATTCTTTGAGGTGATAAATATTTCATTGAGAAATGACATACATCCTCAAGAGTCTCAAAATCGATACTATGACATTTTGGATGATATACATGAGTGTGACTTTATTTCCTTCAAATTAGTTTTATTCGTCGTCAAATGGTACAGGCTATGATTGAATAAAAATGATCTTGATAGAACTATTATTGAACATGATAATGGTTTTACAATGGTTAATGCAAGGTCATTTGAACCAATTAGGGATGAGCCCTATGTTCTTCCAAGCCAATGTGAGCAGGTATTTTACTCAGAGGTTCCACATAAACCGTGTTAATCATTTGTTGTTAGACATGATCCAAGAGGAAGGCTGATAAAGTATAATGTAATGGAAGAAGAAGATATTGAAGAAGTAGAAGATGATGTAGATGATGATCATGATCGACAGTTACTCGGTGATGAAGAAGAAGAAGAAGCTAATGATGATGATGATGATGGTGATGGTGATGGTGATGGTGATGGTGATGGTGATGATCATGATCATGATGGTCATGATGATGAATGAAATGTATGAGGTATGTGATTAGTATATTATCTATTTAATATTGATTTCTTGATAGAAATTTATTTGACTTATATGGTTACATAATTAATTCATTATGTTTTGAATTCTAATGCCATTACATAATTAATTCATGATGCGCCTTTTAATGTTTTTACTATTTATGTGACATTTTTTATACTTTGTGTATATTTATGGAATTTGGATTGTTTATTAGCTATGTGATGGATGTTGATTTAAAATACATATCTGATGGATTACATGTTTATGATGATACATGTGACATTTTTTGAACTTTGTGTTTATTTATAGAATGTGGATTGTTTATTGCCTATGTGCTGGATGGTGATTTATGATACATATGTGATGGATTACATGTTTATGATAACACATATGTGATGATAATTATGATGCTCAATTACATATATGATGATACATCATGTGATTCTTATGATGCTTATGATACATATGTATTTATTTTTTATCAACTTACAAATGTAATGCTTATGATGCTCAGTTGATGATGTTGATTTCATGTATATATTTTGTGTGATGTTGTCACCCTTCATGGGAATAGGTCATTGACTAAAGACATCATCAAACCTTAAGTTGAGGATCCTGCACATAAAGTAAAGGTAAGGAATTAAAAAATTTACAATGATTATGATGACAACATCTTTTTTTTTATTTAATACTCTTTTTGTCTACAAAGTTCATGTTGTTCATGTTGTGTATTATGTAATTTTTAGCTAACATATGATAATTGAATTACATGTGCAGGAACTTGAATCCCTTTGAAGAGGATCCTGCATAGTCTCATGGATCGACAGGTATAAGTCAATACACCCTATAGAAACAGTTAATTTTAAAAAAATTAATTGGAAAACAAACTTCCTCAGTTTTCCAAACCTCGACATTAGCAACAAATCTAATACAGTTATCAACACTTGAGGCCCCAGTTGGACTTATTCAAATTTTAATCTCAACATCAACTTTAGGGCTGACTTCTTCATCAACATTACCCTCATTTGCAAAATATATCTCTCATTACCAACTAAATTTCCCATTTGATGGAGTGCAGGTACCACCAAATAGGTATTTGTCAGATTTGTCTTCCTCAAGTGAGGGAAATGTAGGAATAGAAAATGAAAGTGAGATATGTAGTAGGTCTACAATAGGGAGATCAACTAGAGGTCAAAAGATTAGAAGAAAATTCAATAAATGCATGAAATTTTTCCTTGCTCAAGGGGGGTCATGTTCTTATGACGATGAGACCAAATGAGACATTGAGGTTCCCTTGAGGTACAAACATCTACAGAAACAATGGGTACCCAAGGAACTTCCTCCAATAAACACCGATTTTTCTGTTAACGATAGGATATATTGCATAGCACCTTCATTGTTACATGGTTTGGGCCTATTTTCCATAGATGACATAAAGGCCTATTACAACAAAGTTGTTGATTTGATGGAGTTTGTCGGACCTTGTTACAATTACAATAATTGGATGCAGATTGTTTGATATAAAAAAGTATGCGTAGGTATGCACTGACAACAAACTATATACAACAGAAAGATAATGATCAAAGTAAATGAGTGGCTATATACATTGATGGAAGGCCAAAAGAAATAGAGAATATTGTAGGCTTTATAAATAGTACGCGACCTGGGTCAACTAATAAACAACCCAATTGCATATTTGAGGCGCGCGAGGAAAATCATGTATTCGTATGTGCAATAAAATCAATAAGTGCAGGGGAAGAGATGCTAATCAATTACAAATTGAATTGTATAGATACAAACAAAGTTACTATCATGGAGATGGTACGTACTATATACCATTTAAATTAACCAACCTCCAATTAATGACTCCAATATACCATTTTATTATGAAGTTATTTTGCTAAGTCTATTGGTTTCATTTCGCTAATGTTTTTATATTGTTTCTTTGTCACAGGGCGACATGGATATATCACATAACACAAACAGAGATGTAGGTCGTGACACTTATACTGAGAAGGTAAACATCATTATAATTGTACAAATAAGATAGAAGCAAACTATTACATTATTATGTTCTTTTTTTGTGTGTTTTAGACTAATTTTGTAATTGTTAATGACATTCTTGTCACATATGGATGTTCAAGGAAAGGGAAAGGGAGCTGCAGTACTTGAGCACCTCTCTAGGGATGTGGACTCAATAGGATTAAGTGATGATGACCCTGGAAATTCCACAAACCCTATGAAATTGATAAAAAAAGTCAATTAGAAAAATTAGTAGAGAGATTGTTGCTTTGGCATCCGTGGAGCCTCAGATTGATGAGATACGAGAGAGGGTGCAAAAATTGATTCGAACAATAGATAACTTGCAAGTAAGTAGTAATGAAAGCTTTAATTATGGCAAAAGTTCAATACTGGTTTATGCTTTATACTCTTTTATGTCATTAACTAAAATATGTACGTGTTGTTTACACAACAATTTATGCGTCCTCATGAAACTGGTGGCCATGATCAGGGTGTTGCAGGTAGTTCAGGTGATGACGATTTTCTTGGCTTATCACTTGCCTGGCTTATCACTGAGTACCCAAAATACATCATACTTGATACTGTCAATGTTCATAATTAAGGTTCATCCTTGTTTACAATTCTTGCACTTTTCATATATTTAATATTTTATATATTCAATGTATTATTCTTCAGGTGTTGTCAATGTTCCAGTGCAAATGTCGTCGATGCCTCATCAGAGGTTATCCCCACTTGTATTGCCGACTACAATGTTGATAACATGCACCATGCATACATCCTCTACTGCATGTCATATTGGTCCGCCCATTGTTGGTAGATCCCTCTTTTTCTCTATCTTCTATTATGTGTTTATTTCCCTTCAAGCGTTCTTTCTTGGGGGCATTTCATAGTGGATTCATTTTTTGCAATAGGATATGCACATGAGGATGCGCCAGAGGCGACTACTACTGATAACATACCATCATTTCCTAGATCTTCTCGTATTGCTAGTACGGGAACGTTGTAGGCCACATTGGTGGTGAGCGATGAAGAAATGATTCCCGTAAAGATACAGAAGGTTCCAGGTACTTTAAAATTATTATTATATATAGTCTAACTGTAATTTACTTTCTAATCACTCATTTCAGACTAATGATCCCATGAATTTTATGCAGGAAATGATATTTTTTATAAAAATCTTAATGAAATTGCATTGCAAATATTTGGGCCCACCATACATAAAAAGTGGAACATCATATGTGAACTAACCCTAATCCACTATTTTGATTTCATATAGAATATTTTTCGTTTGATCTATTTCTTGAACTATAATAAATGTAGCTTTCATTCATTTCTGAATCTAACAGGTTTGTTTTTTCTTTAAAAGGTGGAATGACCAAGAAAAAAGGTTAAAAGATGAATTGACAAACCGTACGGTTGAGTGGTTTGGAAATGACACCTTTGACAAAACCAAGCTCCTTGAAAAAACTAGCACATATCTAAAGTATGTGAGGGACCAATACAGGACCCATTTAGAGAAGAATGTAAAGTACGAGCATCCCCCCATGATTCCAAAGAGGGAGTGGAAGGACCTGATTTTGGATGCCAAGGAGAGAATTGAAAGGAAAAAAGGAAATACACCAACAGACACCAAAAGAAGGTATGGGATACTATCAAGAATGTAATTATGTACTAATTAATTACTCTTTATATTTATATAATCTAACATATTTCAAACTTTTCATAGACTAAGTGACACGTCAAAGGCAACCAAGGCGAGACAAGACAAGCATGGGAAACACAAACTCGACTCTAGTGGTTATATGAAACTTGTCGCACAAATTGTAAGTATCTGTAAATGAATTATCGCATCAAAATATTTATAAATTGCAAATGATTTTTTTTTGATCAAACAATGCAAGTAAAATTTATGATACAAAGCAAAAATGCAGGGCTCTGAATTCAATAGAGTGCCCATAGAAGATGACAAGAGAATTTCCTACTAGCAAGGCTTTACAGTTGTGGTTGATCGGCTACGAGAATTGAGTGGGCAAACACAAGATTCTGGTGCATCCATCACACAGGTAAATAAGCTAAATGAAAATTGTTTCAAATTGAATACTTTACCTGCTATAATCTAATTGATGTTGAGTTCCAACATAAAGTGACTATATTTGTTTTAAATAAGCAAGCAATGATAACAATATGCATGGCATCGGAATGCATCCTACTAATCGTGAAACACCACCTACACATGAAGGTTCGGATATGCATCCCAGTAGTGGAGGTATTCATTTGCTATTCAAATTTATTTATGTAATTATCAATACAATTAAACATCTTAATTTGTAATTAGAGTAGTAATTAATGTAACTTTTTTTATTAATATTTTAGAGCATGTAGTCGGTGGTGACCAAGTGGAGCATGATCCGGGTATATAACATTAGGAACGTGATGTTCCCCAATCAGGTAAAGAGGACCACTGTTATTCCTTTAAACAAATTTAATTGCAATTGGTGTTTAGCATTATTGTAACCTTTAGTATTTCAACTCCAGAGGATCTAGAGGGTGTTCAACATGTTGAGGTTGAGGCTAGACAAAATGATGTGGCCCCATTAGGTAAAGAGCGCAATAGTTATGTTCTCTAAATTAATAAAATACTTGTAACAATAATAAAAAAATGTTTTGAATTTAACCCATTTCTTTGTTATTGCAGAGGACCTCCCTTTGCTTTAGTGTCCTCGTCCTTAGTATAGGACTAGGCATACATCGAGATCATGAGTAGAGGGCAGAACAACTGAAGAGGGGGGAAACGAGGAAGAAAATGATGTTCCACTTAGTCTTTTCATAGCTTCAAATAAATAAAAAAAAAAAATTTATTATAATTTACCTTATTTGATAACGACTGATTTTCATGTGTTAATGAATGTAATTATGTGCTAATGAATGGTTATGAATGGTATGTGTTAATTAATATTGATGAATGTTCTGTGTTAATTAATGTTAATCAATGTTATGTGTTAATGAATGTTATGTGATATTAATGAATGAATGTTAGATGTTAACGGGGAATTTAGAGTGATGTTGGGGGGGGGGGGGAGGGGCCAAATGAGGTTCCACCTTCACATGGTTGGACCTGTTAAGTAGAGAATATTAAACTATTCTTGAAACCAATCAAATCTCAATAATATAACACACTTTTCAATATTTCATTATGTTGCACAATTAATATTATTGAATAATGTATATTGAATCTTAATTGCAAGGTCCAACAGAGCCAACACGAGTAACAACACCACAAGTTGTAGGGTATAATGAACTCCCATTTATGTATACTTTATGCTACGTGTATGCACATCTTATGGTTTTTATGTATACTTTATGCTACATGTATGTTGCATGCCTTAAGTGCATTCATGTGTACACTTCATGCTTTACATGTATTTGTGCCTTATGTGTACACTCTATATTTTGCATGAATGCTTCTTGCCCCAAGTATAGTCATGTGTATGCTCTATATGTATTCTTTATGTTTTATGTGCATACTTCATGCTTTAAGTGCATCCATGTGCCTCATGTATATTACTCTGAAATGCATGTTTTATGTATATATACCTGATAAATTGTGGATATTAATGTGTATGTTGTGTCTTCAACATAATTTCCTCATTGTATGATTTATACGTGTACTTTTTCATATATGCATTGTAGGGGGTATTTGTGTGTATTACTTCATGTCTTGTGTGGATGCTTCATGCTCCCGCCTTCCATGTAACAATATGTATGTTTCATGACTTAAGAGAATTCATGCTCTACATATATTCAAGTGTATGCTTTATGAATTTAGTGGATTCATCTAGATGCCTCATGCTTTATGTATGCTTCCTTCTTTATGTGTTGTATATTCATGAGTGTGCTTCATGATTTTTAGTATTCATTGTATGCTTCATAATTCAAGTGTATTCGTTTGTATGCTTCATACTTTAAGTGCTCATTGTATGCTTCATACTTCAAGGTATTTATTTAGTGTATGTCTTATGACTCATGTGTATTCATTTGTATTCCTCATGTTTTGAGTGTATTCTTCATGCTCCATGCACATGTGTGCTTAAGTGAATTCATGGACACTCTACGTGTTACAATGAACATCCTATTAGCATATAATTTTTCAAATTGATTATGCTCTTAAAATGTTGCTCTCCTCTATTTCTTGGTTTTATACATTGAACACTCTCTATCATGAGAGTAGTTACTGCTGGATTTTTTGTGCCAGGATGATCTCACAATATCAGTCCTCTTCTATCTATGATCCATCTCTTGAGATTCAACCATCAGATGGGTGACTAAGGAGTGGCACTGAGTTGGGATAAGACATCAGAGGTTTATTTGGGAGCTAAACCTGTTAGACATTTCCTAAAGTGATAAAAAATGTAAGAGGGCAATTGAATTTCAGTTTTCATAGGTTTTCATCTCGACAAATTTGATTAGGAAGAGCTTTTAGCATTTGGCATTATAACAGACAATGGAAGATTGTTGGCATTTCAATAAGGATATTGAGAAGGTTGTTGATGATTATGGATATAACAGATTAAGGATGTTTACTATCTTGATATTATTATTTTGTCATTGATGTCAAGAAATTGATTTTCTAATTCAATATGATGTTGCCATATCTTGAGAAGTATGATCTGAAGAGTATAAAGATGTCGGTAAAAGACATAGAAAGAATATGATGAATAAGGGGATGAATAAGGTATTCAATGGGCAACTATTACCGAGTCAGACAATGATGAGATCATGATGTTTAGATTGTTTTGACATCATACATATGTTGTAAATTGTAAGGTTAATACTATACTATGTTACCAAGCAAAGAACCTAGTCGGTAAACCCTAAGGAACCTAGTCGGTAAACCCTAAGGTTATCGCTATCAGTTAATGAAGGCGGAATGTCTACCGAGTGAAGTTTAGTATTCACCGAGTTGTAACCGAGCTATAACAGAATGATGAATACTAAGAGGGGGGGGTGAATTAGTATGCCAAAAACTACTGCACAAAAACACTTACACAGTCTAAAGATAAACCTGTAAAGCAGTTTGACAGTCAAACCGATTACTAGACATGCAAACCAAAATGCGAATAAAGTATTCACCCACAAAAGAAATACAACCATAACATAGGATATTTGATGTGGAAACCCAACTGGGAAAAACCACGGTGAGATGGAACTCACAAGTCACTATCTGCAGAATAGAAACCAGACCGGTTAAGGTCAGACCGGTTAAGGTCTTACAATGTTCTTCACCAGAATAGATCCTGTTAGGATTCTCAATCTCTGTTAGGAGATAAGTCTGATTAAAGACTACCTTGTTAGAGGATTTTAGATTCACATGTGTGAACCACCTTGTTAGAGGATTTTACAAAGGCTTTGAGGCCTACCCGGTTAAGGGCTACAGACTTGTCAAAGATGTGAGTAATCAACAAGTGTTTGATCTATCTAATAGCACAAACTGCTTGGTTAGATCCAGTATTGCTCATAGCTAATGCATTCCAGCATTACTTCAGTCTTCTCTCTCTCTCACAGTTACAACTCGATCTTCTCAAATAAGATCGTTCTCACAATAACTCAACTTCCACCTCAAACCCTAGCTCAACATTAACCCTTTCAGCAACAACTTAAAACCCTAGACATGATGTCCTTTTAAAGGAATCTGATTGCATGTCGGTCCAATAGGATTACATTACAATTTCCTAGGTTCAATGAATCTAGACATACTTAGTAACATGACACAAGAATCACCATCAATGTGTCAGCACCGTCAAACAATCGGTGGATTGGTAACTCATCACAAAATGCTGGTTGGTAACTCATCATAGAGTATTACCGGTTCATACAAAATACTGGTTGCTGGTTTGTCACAAATGAAGACTGGTAAGAATGTGTTGTGCCACTTTTCTCCCTCGTACCGCTTGTGATCTGTGAACCACTTGGGGTCGACATGCCGCTTCAGACCGAGAAACACATTCTGTAAAATCACTAGTCTAGAGACTAGTATACAACATACCGGTTGCAACAAATACCGGTTGAGAATAAGCTCATACATATAAAGGGGATCTCAATACAAGTGTGTGTCCAATGAAAATCACAACATAAACAACAAAAATGCCAACAATCTCCCCCTTTGGCATTGATGGCAACACTTAGGAAAATAAAATTTTGACATCTAAGTGTTTTACAACAAAAAAACTTGCCATTAACAAAATTGCTCCCCCTAAGCATATACACTATCCCTTAATCAACAGAGTGTATAGCAATTTTACATTTAGAGCATAATCATCAGAGCATATAGCATATATCACAGCATATATCAAAATTTCAAAACAGATACTTCTCCCTCTGATATACTTCTCCCCAGATATATCAAAATTTTAAAATTTTAAAACCAAAAACCAAATATACTTCTCCCACTTTGCCAACAATGACAAAGTACCACTAAAAAACCCATTTCCATATATATATAAAAGAGTTTATGACAATAATGAATAATACTTGTCAAAAACCGCTTTATAGTCCTGCAAAAATTGTTTCATGGAAAGGGACCAAGACTCAAGTAGGGAGGTTGCCACTTCCTTCTCTGTCTACATCTGTGATACCTGTTCCTCCATGGCATCTATTGTGCTCAGTTCTTGTGTAAATGTTAGGGCATCTAGGTTCAGATAACACTTCTGAAGAATTTGTAGTTGTGGAAGTAATACCAGTTGAAGCTCCTACAAATCCCTAGACCTTGTGTTGATCTCTTGCTCCATCTTGGCTGACTGGATCTGGAACCAGTGAACAGTTTGCCCATATACTACAAAGGAGTCCTAAGGAGGCTTGAATCTGCCCAAGTAGGATTGTAAGTCCATTTGAAGTTATTGCTTCTTGGCTAGCACATCATCATAGAACAAATGAGGTTGACAGATTTTGCTGAGTAGCAAGTTTCCCTCATCCAAGGCATTCCTTATGTCCTTTTGATCCTTTAGCAGTTCAATCCTAAGCTCATTCAATTTCTTCACTAGAGCAACATTAAGAGCCTTTTGGTGCTCTTTCTTTACATTGGCCTCTACTACTTCTTCTAGACTCTGTACCTGATCATCCACTACAGTACACAGAAGTTTGAGTTGTGCTAGTGATGAATCAGTGTCAGGAAGATTAGTAATGGGGATTAAACCGGTAAGTGTGTCCACAGCCTCGTAAATAATATCTTGTTCTCTTTTCCTTTGAATGCCTTCAAGGTGCTCTTGGGAAACCTTGATGCTCTATATGAGCTCAGACTCACTTGCAGATTGTAGATCAATGGGGCTCGAGATAGCAACCAGTTTGGCTTGGCTACCAGTTGCCATAGGAGTTTCCATCAGCGTGGTCTTCATTGCTTCAATGGTCTTGTCTGCTTCTTCCTTCTTTTTCTTCTCCTTCTCTTCCTTTTATTTCTCCTCTCTCTGTTTCTTCTCTTCCTCTTCCATTTTCTTCTTGTCTTCTTCTTATTTCTACTTCTGCTATGCTTCTACCTTCTTCTTTTGTTCCTCCTCTTCCTTCTTCTTCTTCTCTTCCACTTCCTTCTTCTTCTGTTCTTCCTCTTCCTTCTTCTTCTTCTCCTCTACTTCCTTCTTCTTCTTCTCTTCCTCTTCCTTCTTTTTCTTCTCCTCTTCTTCCTTCTTTCTCTTTTCTTCCTTATCTTCTTCTTCTTTCTTTTTCCTGTCACCTTCTTGCTTCTTCTTTTCTTCATCTTTCCATTTCTCCTCTTCCTCTTTTCTCTTCTCTTCCTCTTTCCTCTGTTTCTCATCTTCATCCTTCTTTCTTTTCTTTTCCTATTCTTTCGCCACTTGCTGTGTGTCCACAGGTTGTTCACCACCCTGATCGGCCTATTGCCCTTGTTTAGTTCCCTCAGAAGGTATGTCTTGAGTGACATCTTCTACATCCAGGGCATCAACATCTATGGTGTCGATTGGTTCTTCCATTGGGTTTCCTTCCTCATCAAAAACCTCATCCGATTTTGAAATAACTGGTTCCTTTTCCATTTGGAGGTTGGCCATTCGAGCTTTGTGAGAGCTGAAAGCATGGGCCATGTGTTGATGTGTATCTTTTTCTACATCATCAACTCTCCCCTCCAACAACCAGAGTCTTCTTCTCCTTGTGAAGAAGAGACCTTTATTTTGATCCAGGGCATCAAACAATTCTGAATTTGAGAGTTCGGGGAAGTACTGTGCAAAAAATTTCTCCCTAATCTCTTATTCCTTTTCAATGGCAATGTGCCATTTATTATCCAATGCTTTAAATAATGAATCCGGTGTCTGAGATTTAATCTCTGATGGTGAGCGATCATTTTTACATAAATAAAGAATGATTTCCTGTGGTACTTCATCTTTTTCCTCACTATTGAATTCATCATAATAATCTATTAAATCATGAAGTAACTTTCTCCTAATATTCTTTACTATTCTTTGACAATGTGTCAAAGGTTTGTAAGAGGAGATATCTATATTTACCAGTGTAGATGCTACCGGTTCATTCTTCTTCATCTTCTTGGTCTGTCTAGCCTTCTTTGGCTGTTCATCAGACTCGGTTTCTTCGGAGTCCGGTTCATTTTCCTTAGTCTTCCTCTTTCTTTTGAAGACTTTTGCTAGTGTTACCCCCAGTTTCTTCTTTGCCAGTGACCGCTTGGTCACTCTTGGAGTCGCAGTGGTAGCTGGTGCCGATGCTGCAGGCACTACCTTAGCTTTCTTAGCTACCGGTTCTTTTCCCTTCTTCACCGATGGTTCTTCAACCGGTGTGATCCTCTCCAAGTAGGTTCCGGTCCTCTTAGCCTTTGGGTCAAGAGGCGAGGCAATAAGGGTTGAAGCATAACCTTCCAGCATGTCAAACATGACCTCATAGCCCATAGGCTCCACTTCCTCCATTCTAGGCTCAACAGCCTCCATTAGACATTTGTCCACCTGAATAGTGAAACAGATGTCATCTTCGTATTTCTTCACTATGTCACCTGAGATTCTTACTCTTTGACTCATCTTTCTTCTGAACTCATCAAAGTATTTGTTCAGTACCTCAGGGTAGCCGGTTCCAATGGATTGCATGCTTTCCTTTATTTGCTTGGTTACTGGTTGGTTAGGTGACCACTGGACATCTTCTACACCCGGAAAGTAGCCTTGGAAATAAAAGAACAACCCTACCAGTAGTTGTCCAAACTTAAACCTCAGTGAGTTGTCCTGCTTGATTGCCTTGAGATTTAGCAGGAGTTGCCTCTGCATGTCGGTGCATAAGTCAAAATATGCATCCTCTTTTATCATTCGATAAGTGGCACTTACTGCTGTAGCAGATAAAGAATTAATCCTGTTGGTTGAGAATGTTCTGTATCCGATCACCATGCATGCGTATTTCACCAGATCATCCTTGATAGGATTGACTGTCATGGCCTGTGAATCACTTGTTGAACTAGTGAGCTTGGTCATTTCCATCTTGCTCACTTTTCTTAGGGCTGGCACTTCCCCTGTGTTGTAGAAACTGGTGACTGCATAAATTTCCTGAGGTGTGATATCATGCGTCCTCTCCAGGTACATCTTGTCACCATGGACTCTTCTCAAGATGATCCTGATGTGATCCTCTATGAAGTCTTCCAGGAAATATACAGCGTTGTGGAATTTCTTCTTCTCTATGACACTAAATTTTGGTTTGATCCTTTTGTCCTTTCTACAAAATAGACCTAACTGAGTATGAATGGCTAAAGACCCTAGGTCTTCTATTTTGCAATCAATATAATCTAAAATTCCTTCTTCGACTATGACTCCAACTGGAACTTGTGATAAAGCATTATACTTAGACTTCCTCTGAATGAAACTTTCTGACTCAATGGATGTACTTGAACTGGTATGAGATGCGGAAGCCATTGAAGAGTATTTCAAGAACACAAAAAATACCTTTCAAATGTGAATTTAGGGCTTCTTGATTCTGCTTCACTTTGCTCTCCGTTGGATGCCAAATCACTGCTTTGAGTTCTCCACTACTGCTTGCAAACTAGATTTGAATTTCTTTCAAGGTTATCCAATTTCTTGAAATCTAAGCTCAAATCACCTTTTCTTCACTCTGCACTTGAAAACTTTTCTTCGCTCAAAAATAGATAGTGAGAAATGATTTGAAAATTGCATTTATACATGTCTCTCACCTACCGTCATTAATGCTTCTCTATTAGGGCGTAAACCCTAATTTGCCTTTTTACCATTTTCGATCTTCTGTCAAGTGATAGGTATAACATATCGGTTAAGGTCTTTTACCAGTGTCAACTGAGGGTTCGAAAGCATTTCACCGTTTGCTCCCCCTAAGCCTTTGAAGCTTAGTTTGCCGGTTCCAATATTTCCACACTAGGTGCAAAAACCGGTTCCTCTTCCGACAATATTGGTTTCTTCTTGTAGCGTCCTAAAATTGTGACACTTGCAATTTCGACCGCATTTGGGTCTTCACGATGGCGACACAACACTGAACCTGAATGGAGACCCCGAAACTTGTCCATGACATTAAAAAACTGCATTTTTCCAGCACCCTGGCCTGATCCTCCTTGCACCCTGCTGTCCCGGGAGGTGGGACCAGAGCGCCCAGCGCCCTGGTCCCCCAGGACCATGGCGCCTAGCGCCCTGGTCCCTGGCCCTATTTTGGGCCCAGTCTCTTATGGGGCTTCGGGTCTTTTAGTTTGCAAATTTGGGAAATATTGTTTCCTGGTCGGCCTAAGGTCGAAAAAATCAGTCTATCAACCCTAATTGGCAAGTATATAAACCACATTTCCTCTCTCATTTAAAAAGATGGAAAAAAGGCGGAAGCGATATTCAAATATTCAAGCATTCAAGCATTCAAGCATTCCTTCAAGCAATTTATCATTCTAAGTCTCCATTCAAGGCTAAGTGTTGCATTCAAGACAAGGATTCAACCATTGAAGAGGAAATCACATACCACATACAACATACAATATACAACATACAACAACATCTACACCTTCGCATGTAAGAATACAAACATTCTTACAACAAGGTACTAGTACTTGTTTTACATTACAATCATTTACATTTACAGCATTTTTCATTTCTTGGTTAATTCCAAAACCGGGGTTTGACCTAAGGGCAAACCCCTAATCCCTAACCCCCCAATCGTCTTCGCTTTTCTGTGTGTAGGTTGCAGGTACGCGACTGAAATTGAAGATCTGGAATCCTTGTGCAGAGACGAACAGATCCCCCTTCGTTTCGCGGATTTTTCGAAGGACCGTGTGCACGCCGGGCGCCATCGTCCCATCAACTTTTGCTCAAATTTGCAGGACAGTGCCGTCTCGACATTTTACTGCTAATTCCAGGTCCGCAGCTTCATCCTATATCCCTATCTCAGTTTATAATCGAATCTTTCTCATTTTCTATGCATTCCTAGCTTAATCATTCTATCCACATTCTTTACAAAAGAGGGTAGCCTTGCTGTCTTAACCCTTGAAACTCATTTAGAAATCCAATCTTGCATTGTGTGGGATTGGATCTTGTGGGTTTTAACCCCTCTTTTGAATGTAAAGTCTCCCCTAAGTGAAAACCGTCAACCCTAGTGACCTCCTTCCCCTCTCCTCGGAGTGGTGGGGAGAACACTTAGGGTTCGCTTGCGATTTTCCGCTTTACATTTTGGTGAACCCGACGTGAACATCCTTTCTGATTATTCATGGTTAGATCTGAAAATTTGCTTCCTTAATTACATTTCCATGTTTGATCTTTTGCAAATTTTAGAGGTTGATTGCATAAAAACCCTAAATTTTCTTTTTGAAAATTGAGCTTGTGAAATGTTTAATTGTTAATGCTTGTTTTAGATCTACCTTTCTACTACAAATTATCAAATCATATTTGTGCTTTAATTCTGAAAATTAAGTGGTTAAGTGTCAAAACCCTAATTTTTAAAGCCCTCTTGATTCAACCTTTGACTGATAATTTCGCTGATCAAAACATCTCCAAATCGGCTGTAACTTTGGATTCCGCAACAAAATCATAATATCTTTCATCCCTGAAAATTTGGAAAAAAGTTGTGAGGACCGTGTGCACCCCGAGCGCCATCGTCCCCAACATTTTTTCCGAAATTTCGGGAGCTAGATCTTACTATATTTTTCTGCTAAAATCCAGAATTTTGGCTGATTTTATCAACTCTAACACTTTCAAAATTAAAGTCAAAGTTGGTCTAGGGATCACTTGGTTTAAGGCTTCTAATCATTCAAAAATTGTTGAAACTGAAATTCATGTCAAAATTGTGTTTCTTACTGTCCTAAATCTGAAAAGTGTGTTGGTGTTCATTCGAAATTTCAGTGCTTTATTCAAATTCTTGCAATTTGTGACTTTTGAAATTAAGTGTTTAATTGCAACAACTTTCATTTCCGCTTTCAAAATTGAATTTTGCATGAAACTGAGTCAACTTTTAAATTTCAAAACTTGCATTGCTTTTGGTATTCCCTCTAAAAACATAAAATTCAAAATTTTAGTTTCCCTCTCTTTTTCAAAATTCAAATTTTGCATTTTTTGACAATCTTGGTAGGGTTCAATTTTGAGATTGCAACTTTAATTTGGCCTATCTACAGATCGTAAAATCACTCAATTTTTTCAGATTATCTCTAAAATCATCATAACTTTCATCCCTGAAAATTTTGAAAAAAGTTGCGAGGACCGTGTGCACTCCGAGCGCCACGGTCCCTGACATTTTTCCCAAAATTTCGGGAGATTGTTATGATTGCATTTAACAGCTTAAATCCAGAAGATTGGCTGATTTTACTAAAATTTGCTACCTTTAAAATTCAAAATTTTCTCTCCTTCTCTAGTGCATGAGTTTTACAACAATAAGCCCTACTTACACTATTCTCGTTAGACGAAGCCGTAGAATTAAGTCTTTTCGAGGTTTAATTACCGAGGAGATGGAACCTAATTTGAATAGCCTTTTTAACGAGGACATGGGCAATTCCTCTAATCCTCTTAATAACGAAGAAGCTCTCCATGAGGTTTCTGTAGAACAACTTTTGAAATTGGATAACCAATTTGACGATTTTCGACAATGGATGTCTCAAGAATACCTTGATAGTCAAGCTCTTCCTTTAATTGAGGGTCTAAAACATATGCTTCAAAGTGATAAGAATGGAATTGATATTTTGCGTGGTATTGCACACATTGTGGATTCGAATGTGATGCCTATGAAGAGTTGTGCTGAAACTTTAGGTTATACACAACCTCCCACTCAAGTCAATCATTCTGTTCCTTTGACAACTTCTATTGCTAGCACACCTACTTTTACATCAAACATAATGACTACTTCTATACAAGATATTCCGCCTATGATCACCAATCATGGGGGCAATCCTTCCTCTTCAATTAACCCTCTTCCTTCATTCAATCTGACTTCTTCATTCATTCCTTCAATGAGTGTTCCTATTATATCTCCACAAATGAACATGACGCAAGGGGGAAATTCATTCAACCATTCCATTCCTCCTTTCCAATCCTCTCCTATGACTAATTATCATAGTGTCCCGCCACCTTACTCTCTACCTTCTTTCAATAACATAACACCTCCATCTCAATCTAACACGTCTAATATGAATTCTTCGACTGAAGCGACCATTAACAATCTTGCACAAACTGTCTCTTCCTTGCAGCAACAAATTGCCTCAATGAATCAATCTAAGTTTAGTGTGCCCACATTTGATGTTGCGAGCCCACTTTCTCTTGACATTGTTCGAGCTATCCCTCCTAAACATGTTGAAATCCCACATTTGGAGCTTTATAATGGTAAAGGTGATCCTCTAACACATGTTAATACTTTTCAAACAATATGTACCGATTTTGCTTATGACCAAAGGTTGCTTGCAAAACTGTTTACTAGAACATTAAGAGATAAAGCCCTACAATGGTATTGCTCGTTGCCTTCTTATTCTATTACTTCTTTCGAACAACTTGCAAATGCTTTCATTCAACAATTTCAAAACAATATAACTCCTAAAGTTACTTTGATTGATTTAATGCATTGTAAACAAGGTGTTAAAGAAAAAGTGACTGATTTCATTGGTAGATATAAGCATTTGTATGCTCAAATTTCTTTTCCAGTGCCTGACAATGATATTCAAAGAATCTTTATTTCTAATTTACAAAAAGATATTCGAGACAAACTTCTGTTTTCTGAGTTTACTTCTTTCCAATAGTTGTGTGCAACTCTTCACAATTATCAACTGACTGTGAGTCAAATGGAACAATCACATCCTATGGCTATGAGTGATAAGGGTGATAGCAGTCAACAACCATTTGGAAAGTTTAAACCGAACATAGATTCCATCAAATTCAATGAAAACATCATCAACAACAATGTGAATGCAGCATCAGGTGTGCCTCCTATTTCTAAGTTTTTCAAGAAAGAAAGAAAGTTTACTCCTTTGAATGAATCATTGCATAGTATTATGAATAAGTTATTGGAACAAAATGTGCTTACTCTTCCTCCTATAAGGCAAATCGATCCTACAAAGATTAATTCACCCTATTTTGATAACAAATCTTTTTGTCAATTTCATCGTCAACCTGGGCATGATACTGAAAAATGTTTTGCTTTAAAGGGTAAAATTCAAGATTTGATTGATAATAATACTATCTCTATTTCTGGAGTGAATGATAAAGGCAACACATTTGTAGCTCCTCCTAACCAAAATCTTCAGATTTTTACTGATCCATTACCTTCTCATACCTCTAATACAATTGAGGCTAATGATTCCTCTTTCTCATCTGATGGTCTTGTGTCTATGACTCCAAATGTGATTAACTTTGTAGAGCAGCAAGAAAACCCTAAAGAACCTTCCATCACATTTGATTCTAGTGAAACTATCAGGGCACCTGATGGTCCTTTATACATAGTTGCAAAAGTCAAGAATACACCTTGCCGTTGAGTGCTTATTGATCCTTCATGCATGGTTAATGTTATTACTGAAGAATTTCTTTTTACTTTGCACTTGAATCAAGTGATCTATGACAAAACAGATGTGGTTGTGAAATTATTTGATGCATTTTCTTCTCCTGCAATTGGTTCTATTACATTACCTATTGAGGTCCATAACAAATCCCTTGATGTGAACTTTGCTATTATTCCTTCATCCGAACAATTTCGTGTGAAGCTTGGCTATCCTTGGCTATCTTCCATGAAAGCTATTGCTTCTCCTATTCATAAATGTTTGAAATTTCCCCATAATGGTGAAGTTGTTACTGTCAATCATAGTCTCTTTAAACCAGCTGAAAGAACTTCTAGTGTTCCTATTGATTATTTTTGGCCTAAACAATTCCAATCGCTACCTCCACGAAGTGATCATCTTTTCAAATCTTATCAAAAGTGGAAAACATATATGATTCTATCTCTAAGTGAACCTAGAACACCCAAACTTGATATTCCTATCGTTCTTGAGAAGGAAGTTCTTCCTTTGAAAGATAAAACTAATGTCTTTCCTCAAGAAGATTCCCAACCCATTCCTATGGATGTGACTATGTCTATGCCTAATAAACTTCCCAAAAGTAGACCTATACCTCCTCGTCATGATGGACTTGGTCTCCTTCCTAAACCAAACATTCCTCCTTTATATGGAGTAGTTCCTCCTCCTTCTTTTTATAGAGAGAAGAGACCTTCTTCTTCTCCTATTATCCAGCCTAAGAGACCACAACCTAAACACCCAAGTGATAAGGATGAGAACATTCCTCCTCCTCAATCTTCTCAACTTCCTACTAAGACTAGACGAAACCATTCTGCACGTGAACGCTGATGAAAGCGTCATCTTAGAGCTCAAGTGGCCGCTTCTCAAACTTTACAATCTCCAAAAACACCTTCAACAAGGATTATTCCATTTTCTCCAAAATCCCCTAAACATAAGATGCATGATGATCTTGATCCTGTGTGAGTTAAAGATCCTATTTTTATAAATCTTGATGATGATATAGATGAAAATGTTATTCATGATGAAAATGTTACTTCTCTTGCTTCTGATAGTGAATATGAACTTGTTGATGTTGATAACCATTTATCTAACGAATTTTCTAAAGCACTTATCCTAGCTCCTAGACAAGAACAACGTGGCTCAGAACATGAACATAGCCCTTGTTTGGATCTTGTGATAGCTCCATGTGCTGTGTTGGATGTTCCTCCTCTAGCGTGTTCCCTACCTTCCCGAAACATTGATCAGCAAGATCGGGGGGTAGATGACGTGCTAGACTAGTTTCATTAGCATAGCAGACTCTCTCCTCCTCTCTTGTGTTACTTCTTCTATGTGTTATTCTCATTCTTCTATTTGTCGTCCTTAGTGTTGTCTACTTGAGGACGATGCAAAGCATTGAGATCTCTTTTGGTCTCTCTCATGTTGACTCAAAAGACACATGTGTTCCCTTCTTCTAGGTGACCTTCCTTGATTGGGGAATGAAGAACAATTATGCATACATACATATGATATATATACATGAATTATCATATAGTATACTAACCCCGAGGAAAGTGAAGTCACCTCATGCTTTGTGTTTTGTATCTATTATCCTTGGGTTTATCTCACACTTGGGGGCTAAGTCTTTGTGATAACGTGCTCCTTTCTCTTCTCATTTCTTATGTGTATCACTACCTTAAAGCAATCACCCCCATTGAGGCATGTGCGATCACTTTAACGTAGGGGGGCATACACCCCATCTATCCCTTCAGGATACTTGAAAATTTCTTGGTGAACTTAGCTTTGCCTTGAAAATTTTTGGTATTTCTCTTGCATGACTCATAGTGAGGGAACCTTACTACAAACAGTCATGGTTCTCCCTCGTGATCTTCCCTTTTACTTTGTCAATCGAAGTCGTAAGATCCTTAGTCCACTAGGGGCTTGGTGTATCTTTCCTCCTTGACATGGTGAAAGTCTTTCAATGTTGTTTCCTTGTACTTTACCGGAAGTATGGGCGTACGCTTATACTCCCGCTAAAGTGGGGGCTAAATGTAGCGTCCTAAAATTGTGACACTTGCAATTTCGACCGCATTTGGGTCTTCACGATGGCAACGCAACACTGAACCTGAATGGAGACCTCAAAACTTGTCCATGACATTAAAAAACTACATTTTTCCAGCACCCTGGCCTGATCCTCCTTGCACCCTGCTATCCCGGGAGGTGGGACCAGAGCGCCCAGCGCCCTGGTCCCCCAGGACCATGGCACCCAGCGCCCCGGTCCCTGGCCCTATTTTGGGCCCAGTCTCTTATGGGGCTTCGGGTCTTTTAGTTTGCAAATTCGGGAAATATTGTTTCCTGGTCGGCCTAAGGTCAGAAAAATCAGTCTATCAACCCTAATTGGCAAGTATATAAACCACATTTTCTCTCTCATTTAAAAAGATGGAAAAAAGGCGGAAGCGATATTCAAATATTTAAGCATTCCTTCGAGCAATTGATCATTCTAAGTCTCCATTCAAGGCTAAGTGTTGCATTCAAGACAAGGATTCAACCATTGAAGAGGAAATCACATACCACATACAACATACAATATACAACATACAACAACATCTACACCTTCGCATGTAAGAATACAAACATTCTTACAACAAGGTACTAGTACTTATTTTACATTACAATCATTTACATTTACAGCATTTCTCATTTCTTGGTTAATTCCAAAACTGGGGTTTGACCTAAGGGCAAACCCCTAATCCCTAACCCCCCAATCGTCTTCTCTTTTCTGTGTGTAGGTTGCAGGTACGCGGCTGAAATTGAAGATCTGGAATCCTTGTGCAGAGATGAACAGATCCCCCTTCGTTTCGCAGATTTTTCGAAGGACCGTGTGCACGCCGGGCGCTATCGTCCCATCAACTTTTGCTCAAATTTGCAAGATAGCGCTGTCTCAACATTTTACTGCTAATTCCAAGTCCGCAGCTTCATCCTATATCCCTATCTCAGTTTATAAGCGAATCTTTCTCATTTTCTATGCATTCCTAGCTTAATCATTCTATCCACATTCTTTACAAAAGAGGGTAGCCTTGCTGTCTTAACCCTTGAAAGTCATTTAGAAATCCAATCTTGCATTGTGTGGGATTGGATCTTGTGGGTTTTAACCCCTCTTTTGAATGTAAAGTCTCCCCTAAGTGAAAATCGTCAACCCTAGTGACCTCCTTCCCCTCTCCTCAGAGTGGTGGGGAGAACACTTAGGGTTCGCTCGCGATTTTTCGCTTTACACTTCTTCCATGTTTTCTTCATGTCTCCGTGAACTTTTTCAACATCTATTTCTCCTTCTTGAGTGACCGGTATATCATCAGATATACTTTTTCTGCTTCTGCAGAATCTTGCAATGTGACTCGGTTTGTTGCAGTGATAGCAAACAAGTCCAGGTGCTCTCCAAGGTCCATTGTACATGTCTCCATTCTTTCTTCTGCATGTTGCAATAGTGTGACCATGACCATGACAGATCATACAACTTTCTCTCCATCCGGTTGCCGCTTGATGACCACTGCTTCTTAACTAATGATTGAAAACATTAAACCGGTTATGGTTCCGGTTCATAAAAGGTTCAGGACCAGTTCCTTGGGTCCTCTGAGGATATCTTCCAGTGTTATCCATTACAGACCTGCATTCAAATGCTCTATGCCCAAACTTGTTGCATGCATAACAATGACCATTAAACTTATTGGATCTAGATACATTGTTGATAAAATAAGGAAAATTATTGTAGGCTTTGCTCCTACATACATTGGTAGTGTGTCCTTCTTTAAGACAGTTAAAGCAAACAGGTTTGAATTTTTGCTTACCTTTTCCTTTGAGTGTCAGTTGCTTCTTTGATGCTTCAGCATTTGTTCCTGAGGATTCTCCTTCCTCATGTCCAGAAAAACCAAGACCATTGGTATTCTTTGCCGATCTAGATGACTCAAGCTCTTGCTCTAGCTTGACTGTACTTTTTCCAAACTTAGCAAGTATTTCCTTTGACTCAAAGAGTTCTTTGAAAATAGCAGTGTTTGTCTCCATAAGACTTGCATTTTCAGAGATGACAATGTTCAGTTCTCCTTGCATGTCTTCTTTTTCCATTCTGCTCTCATGAAGGTGATTAGTTAGTGCACTAATCTTATGTTTCAACTTGGAGATCTCATGATCTCTGTCTTTTACCAGATCTTCCACTTTTCTCTGGTTCTCAAGCTCTTGACTAAACCGAATAGTCAATCCTTCCAACTTCTTTCTCAGATTGGAGTTTGAATCATTCAGCTTATTCACTTCAGCAATCATGGCTTCCATGTTAGCTTCATCTTAAGAACTACTTTCAGATAGTTCCATCAGCCTCTCTACATGTTCTCTTCTTTTTGCTTGAGATGCCTTGTATTTGACCATAAGATCATCATAGGCTTGCTCAGACTTAGTGAGTCGTTGAGTAAGTTCCCTCAAGGTGTATTCCCCCATATCTCTTTCCAAGTGGTTAAACTTATAGAAAGGTTGGCTCTGATACCAATTGATGAATACTAAGAGGGGGGGGTGAATTAGTATGCCAAAAACTATTGCACAAAAACACTTACATAGTCTAAAGATAAACCGGTAAAGTAGTCTTACAGTCAAACCGGTTACCACACATGCAAACCAAAATGCGAATAAAGCATTCACCCACAAAAGCAATACAACCATAACACAGGATATTTGACATGGAAACCCAACTGGGAAAAACCATGGTGAGATGGAACTCACAAGTCACTATCTGCAAAATAGAAACCAGACCGGTTAAGGTCTTACAATATTCTTCACCAAAATAGATCCTGTTAGGAATCTCAATCTCTGTTAGGAGATAAGTTTGATTAAGGCCTACCTTGTTAGAGGATTTTAGATTCACATGTGTGAACCACCTTGTTAGAGGATTTTACAAAGGCTTTGAGGCCTACCGGTTAAGGGCTACAGACTTGTCAAAGATGTGAGTAATCAACAAGTGTTTGATCTATCTAATAGCACAAACTGCTTGGTTAGATCCAGTATTTCTCATAGCTAATGCATTCCAACAGTACTTCAGTCTTCTCTCTCTCTCACAGTTACAACTCGATCTTCTCAAATAAGATCGTTCTCATAACAACTCAACTTCACCTCAAACCCTAGCTCAACATTAACCCTTTCATCAACAACTTAAAACCCTAGACATGATGTCCTTTTAAAGGAATCTGATTTCATGTCGTTCCAATAGGATTACATTACAATTTCCTAGGTTCAATGAATCTAGACATACTTAGTAACATGACACAAGAATCATCGTCAATGTGTTGGCACCGTCAAACAATTGGTGGATTGGTAACTCATCACAAAATGTCAGTTGGTAACTCATCACAAAGTATTACTAGTTCATACAAAATACCGATTGCCGGTTTGTCACAAATCAAGACTGGTAAGAATGTGTTGTGCCGCTTTGCTCCCTCGTACCGCTTGTGATCTGTGAACCACTTGGGGTTGACATGCCGCTTCAGATCAGGAAACACATTCTGCAAAATCACTAGTCTAGAGACTAGTATACAACATACCAGTTGCAACAAATACCGGTTGAGCATAAGCTCATACATATAAAGGGGATCTCAATACAAGTGTGTGTCCATCAATGACAATCACAACATAAACAACAAAAATGCCAACACAAAATGCATTAAATGTTTACATGCATTATTTAATGAAGGAAGCTGATGAGCTAGAACTGATTAAATGATTGGTATGCCATGCATGAAGTTTGTTAATGAATCTATGGCAAAGGAAAGTTGGCATGAAGATCTACAGTGTAGATTGAACCGCAATACCCTAGCACAAGTTCCAAGAAATGAATGCAAGTTCCAAGGCGGGGTAAAACATTTTTTAGATCGAAAGATGCATTGAACCTGGATAAGATTGAAGATCTGATGGCTATGATTGATCATGGGAAATGTGATCAAGGAGATTAAGTGGTTAGCTAATTGTTTATAAATAGGGAACTGTTGATAAACAATGCATGCAGGCAAATGTATGCATAGGGATGCTACATACTGATTACCAAGCACAGAAGCTTGAAGACCTGTTTGAATAACAAAGTATAGAAGCCCAGCAGATGGACAAGATTAGTTCTATGTCTAGATTGTATTGAGCAAATAAGAATCTTCTTTAGCATTTTAGATGTGAAGTTGCAGATAGATTTTTATTACTGTTATTTT